>NC_044976.1:145340296-145640296 GCF_008728515.1 Papio anubis | reverse complement strand
TTCAAAATGTACTTTAGCAGTACTTTGACTTTAATTTGAGGAAGCACTTGCATTCAGAGGTTTTAAAAGTAGAACTTAAAGCATTGATATTTACCTGATTCTCCCGTTCTTTCTGAGACCCAGGCAGAAGACACACTTCCAGCCGTATTCACAGCTAAGACTCTAAACTCATACTTGGTATATGGCTCCAAGCCAGTGATGGTTGTCATTGTTTGAGGAGGTTTTAATGCATTTTCATTGGCCGATTCTGCAAATGACTGAGGACTGAGCCAACCACTGCTCTGAAAAACTCGACTTTCCTCAGATGTGGTTTCTTTAGTAGATCTCAGTCTTCTCATGTATAGTTCATACCTTATAATTATTCCTAGAGAAATTAAATAGTGAATCTAGGTAACTCATCAGACAAAGGGGTTACTTTAGGGGTATGGTAGGGACAGATCATTTAAAGAGTGCTGGATTTTCATTATCTTTCTAATTAGATTACTGTCAATTTCCTTAGCATTCAAAATGTAGTGATTTAGTAGTTTTGTAATCTAGATGATAGGTACATAGAAGACAACAAACTGATATGTAGATGAATGTATAAAATACTATTAAAGGTGTATGCATGGGGAAAACAAACCAAAATGGATAACATATAGACAAAAAATAATTACAATTTATCACAGCTAAATTCAATCTTTTTTGGAATTAATGGTCATAATTTCTATTAAGAATGGTCAATTCTTTTGGGGAAATTGATCACTGTAGCTCCAGTCTGTATTCTTTCAAATTTGGAGGTTTTAATTTAACTTGTTTAACATAAGCCCTGTTTGCATAAATGTTATAGTCAATTTCTACCCAGTTTTATCAAATAACTTTACAAATCTAAAGAAAGATTTTGCTATAATACGTACATGATATAAATGATTAAAAATCTGTGAATGTGTGTCTGGCCTATATAACCAAGGGTTCAATTGTATGAATGCAAAAATTAACTTAATGGAGTCAGTTAGCTTATATACATATTTTTTGTATTATTTTATATCTTTTTCTTGCTTAGAAGAGAAAATGTATTGCTTGTGGGTGCCCTAACTTGTGACACAGTCAAATATAATGCATTTCATAAGTGAGTTTCAAATTATAAACATCATTTGTGTTATGGCAGATGTCATTAAGAGCAAAGATAATATTAGCCTTTTAAGGGGCAATTTAATTGAATGGAATTTGTTATTAGATTAGAAGAAATACACTTGTTCCACTAACCAGGACAAACACTATCTTATATCTTTAGAAACTGTTTCTTAATTATTATATTGTACAGTTATAAAAAGGAATACACTTGCCAAACTCCTAATTGCACAATTACAATAGATTCTCATTCATGTCTTGCCCAAGAAGGGGAATCTTGGCCTTGGATTCTTACCGTTTAGTTCCATTGGTGGAGACCATTCTACATGAAGTTCTGTAGAACTGATTTTCTGCACCTTAGGTGGACTCAGTCTTTGGGGAGGGGCCTGGGCTGTGGTCACGGTAATAGGCAAGCTGTGTAAACAGCCCCCGCTAGTACACGCCTGTACAGAAAAATAGTACTTGGCAAATGGAACCAGATTCCAGATGGTAGCTGAGGTTGCATGACCTTCATAGGAAACACATGGCTGACCACCAGCCAAAGGGACACAGGACAAAATATACTTCTCTATAGGACCAGATTGATTTGACAGTGTTGTCCAGGTAAGTGTCACAGAGTCTGAGCCAACAGGAATGATATAACTTAAAGTCAAGTTTCCGTCTGGGACCCCTGGTTTTGTCCTGAAAGTGACAGTTACACTCCTTGTTGAACCATGCACATTGGTGGTCTCAATGTAATAGGAATATTTGGTATATGGTAACAGGTCAGTGTCTAAGAAGTATTGAACACCTGAAATGAAAAGAAAAAAAAAGTTACATTTCACAAGTTGGTGAAGAATCATTGCTAACTGCTTTCCTATCATATTATTTAATTACATAAACTATACCAATTTACTCTTTTGGTTAAGGAAACATTTCATATTTTTAAAATTGAAATAATGTAAATACCAGTTGATTGCTTGTATTATTGAGTATAACATAAGAAAAGCGTCATTTGTAATAAAGAATATTTAGATGTTTGCTTTAGCTCTTGTTTTGCTTTTCATAATGTCCTTTTGTTAGAGGGTCTAAGAGAAAGTCCTTTCAGTTCTCCAAAACAGAAAAGTAACTATGTTTCCTCTATGTAACTGGTTTGCTTGTTAAACACTAACCACACCAGACCAAGGGTCAGTAAACTACCACCAAGGGGTAAATCTGTCACCTGACCAACATCTTGACTGGAAAATTTTCTTATTTTCTGACCTACAGAAATTATAAATGTTTATTGTCTTAAGCTGCTAAATTTTGGAGACATTTGTTATCAGCAATGAAGAATTTACACAACAGACGTTTCAGATAAGCAGGACTTCTATGCATGAAGGATTGTGAGGGCAGAGAGAACAGCTACAAAGAGGTTTTAAAAAAATAAGATAGGGAGTGGAGGTGATTAGGCACGTGACTGGAAATGCTTGCTCTCTAAGGACAGGAAACACATTGTAGGATTGTGAAACACACAAATGCCAGAGTGGCTGCTGCCTGCTCCCTGATGCGGCTGTTTGTATGGGAGATGGGAGCAGGGTTCCATTATGCAGGGGTGCCCTATAGCAATATGAAGGTCCTAGCACATTTATGTGCTTCCCCTTCCCCTTCCTTCCTTCCTTCCTTCCTTCCTTCCTTCCTTCCTTCCTTCCTTCGGTCCTTCGGTCCTTCCTTCCTTCCTTCTTTCCGACAGGAGATAGAACTTTATTGTGGAAAAGCTGAGTTCGCAAAAGACTGAAACAGCAACAATGTTTAGCCTAGTCCATCTATTTACAGTACATAGGGGTTGGGGTTTCCCATACACATATGTATTGCTCTCCCCTAGCCTAGATTTATCCCCATCAGCAACTTTCATTTCTTTCCATTGTCCACAAAAGACACAACTCTTCAGGTGATAACCTATCATGTAAACCTTGGCATTCTTTGTCACCCAGGCTGGAGTGCAGTAGCACAATCTCGCCTCACTGCAACCTCTGCCTCCAGGTTCAAGCGATTCTCCTGCCTCAGTCTCCCGAATAGAATAGCTGGGACTACAGGCGCCCACCACCATGCCTGGCTAATTTTTGTATTTTTTGTAGATGGGGTTGCACCATTTTGCCTGGGCTGGTTTGAACCCATGGGCTCAAGTGATCCGCCCACCTCAGCCTCCCAAAGTGCTGGGATGAGAGACATGAGCCACCGCACCCGGCCTTTCTTCCCAGTCTACAGCTCCTACAGAGCACTCTGGGGTCTGACTGCTCAGTGGAGGAGGCTTCCGCCAGTGTTGTGGGGGGCACCTTGGGCATTGACTCAGGTAGGGGCCACTGTCTTGTCAGAGATGACCCTGATAGAGCCGAGGAAGCTGAGACAGTTCTCTCTCTGGTGACTGTTTTCAGTTGTACCATGGGTCCCAGGGGTCGCCTGAGATCAGGGTAGGGGCTGGCGGAAGAGCACTCACAGTCCCATGAGAGGTACTGAAGTCAAGGTCCCAGGTTTCAATCTGGGGCATGTGGTACCTGAGGAGACCATGATCCCTGGCTTCTTGGATGGCCCGTGTCAATCCCATGTGCTGCTTTATGCAGATTCCTGTGTATGGAGCATGGAAGATGATAACCATGGACAAACTCTTCCAAGAGCACAACATGCAACTTGTGATCTCGGCAGATGGGGCAGGGATTCCCAGCAATTTTATTCCCGCAAATCTATGTATTTCGAGTCCACTGTAGGGGTATACCACGTTGTGATTGCCATGGTAGTCAGCCCAGATACGGCAAGAACCTATCCCTCCTGGTATTCTTCTGATTCCAGGTATTTCCAGGGTTCATTCTTATAAGGGGAAATGGGAACTGGGGACAAAGAATCCTTCTCAGAGGGAGCTTTGGTGCCAAGAGTCTAGAGGGGAACCTGAACTCCCTGGGCAGCTCGGAAGAGAGAAAGGTTAGGAAGTCGCCTCAGCAGGGGGTTTAATGTGGACACCGCCATCTTGACGTAGCCCAGCGCAGGAATTTCTTGGTTTCTTGAACCAAGAAACCAAGGTGAGGGTGCAGTGTTGAGAGCAAGTGAGTCTACTATGGGACCTTCTGTGGCTGGTACAAAGTCACTCTTCCACCTCTGAGAGGGCTAAAGGGTGGATGTAGGAGATGGAAAAAAAAAAAAAAAATCTCAGGAATTTCTCAGCAATAGCAAAAGCCTAGGGAAGACTAAAATAATAGTGTGTTCAGGAAGCCCTGACCAAGCTGAGAATGAACACATGTTCACCAGCTTCATGCATCAGACATTGATGCCTTGAGGATGCCAAGGGTTAAGATCTGGCCAGCTACACCTTACAAATGAGACTGCATCCTCTAAAGGGCCTTCTGCAAATGGCCAGAGGGAAGCTGCCCTTCCCCAAATGTCATGGCCGTTGAGGGAGGGGAATAATTAAAGACTGAACAATATAAGGGAGTATGTGAATGAAAGATGGGTTTTTCATTCTATTGCATATGCCATTGCAAATTCTTCATGAAAATATGTTGAGTATTGTATTAGAGTACAATCAGGACATAGAAACCACAGAGTAATTTGTACAAGTAAAGTTTAAAGAATGATTGATTACAACATGGTTTTACTTCCTAAGTGGTACAGAAAACTCTAAAGAATATGGGAATAGAAGTGACAGGGGAAAGACACCATCCTTAGTGCTAAGGCAGAGCACCCAAAGAAGGACCATATTTGTCCCCTAGGGCTGAGACTCAGACTTTCTAGACAGCGTGCAGTTGTGGCTCATTGTTGTTTCAATAAATATTTATTAGATTAGATTAAAGTTACCCTTATCCCACAATAAGGCTGTTGAAAATATTAACAAAATTTGAAAAATCACTGATGGCTAGAACAATGATGGAAAATAATCTATTTAACATGCCAAAAGCCAAAACCTAAAAGACAAAAATAAATTTCAGTGCTGAATATTCCAAAAGATTGTCTGGCTTAAATTGGAAGTTGGAAGACCTATAACCTGATGACAATTAAAAGAAGTACAGTACTTGCTGGATTTTTGTAGCAACTGAAAAATGGAATATAATCCTAATAGATCAGAGTGTATTATACAAGAGTATTTGTATTTCTTACTTAATAAGAAATTGGAATCAGATAGAATTAGGATGGAAATATGCATTTGTGTAGGAATATCATATAAGGCAATTTATAGTGTGAAATAAATAAAAGCATTTGAAAGGGTATGAATAGGATACCCATTAATGATATCATAACAAAAAAATAATACTCAGGTAAAAAGAGCTCTTATCTCAAGGTAGTTGCTCTCCTTGGCTGGGGTACAGATCTTTAACTCTGAGTTTGAAAATTTGCTGTTACTACAGACTTCTGCATTTTCAGAGCAACATTTAAAATCCTTGGCTCAGCACTGATTTTTGATCTTGGCTGATACCCTCCCGGTTTGTAGCACTCCCCCAGTGTACCGCCTACCAAAGCTACATGGAACTGACCATGATTGCTGAATATATCTTATTTTCTCATATACTTCCGTGTCTTTTGACACAAAATTTATTTCATGACAATCACTCTTCCTTAACTACAGTATCTGGCTAATTCAGCTTATATTCCTTCCTTACTGGAAAACTTTCAGTGGTTCTCAATCACCATCATTGCCACCACAGGTACAGTTACATTTCCTACACCTCCCACGCCACCCTGTGTTTTCTTAACACTCCAAGTTTACTCTGGTTCAGCATTTATATATTTTATTGTTACTTTGGTTTATTTATATGTCTCCCCACTCCGTAAGGACAACTATTCCTTTCGTCTTTGTATTTCTAGTAGCTGATACAGTTTCTGGTCAGGAATAAGCACTGATCAAAATTTTATTTATTAAACACATGAATGATTTTTCTATACATATCTGATCTATTGTTCCAGGAAATAATATAGTAGTCCCCTGTTATCCACAGGAGATACATTCCAAGATCTCCTGTGGATTCCCAAAACCACAAATAGTACTAAACCATATATATACACACACACATACATATATATACACACACTACTCTTTTTCCTATACATACATATCTATGATAAAGTTTAATTTATGTTAGGCAGAGTAAGAGATTAACAACAGTAACTAAAAATAAAAATAGAACAATTCTAACAATATACCACAATAATAGTTATATGAATATGATCTTTCTCTCTCTCTCTCAAAACATCTTATTGTACTGTAGACTCACCTATTTTTGGAGCATTGCTGACCATGGGTAACAAACTGCAGAAAACAAAACCATGGATAAGGGGAAACTACTGCATTAAGAATATTAAGAGCCTTATAAAAACAATTGCCTGTCATCTTCTCTTCTGTTTTCTCATCCTGTCTCTATATCTTATGTTTCTTCATTTATTCCTCTCAGAGATAACTGAACCATCTTACCACTTGTCACATTGATCCCTTGATGTAGTATGGGATTATAAATTATAATATTAAAGATGGAAATGAATAAGGGTAGAAATAAAATCCCCAGGCTCATTAAAATATTTGGTTGTCTAAAACTCTAAACTTAAACTATGTTAATATCTATAGGTGATAGAAATCATTGTCACATGTAAAAGTAATCATCCTCTAGTTTCCAGTGGAAGGATTTCTCTAAAGAGACATTTAAGGACTATATCCCCACTCATGGCATCCCAAATGAGGAACAACTCATCTGACTGTGAATCTAGGGAGTCAGGGGGTAGGGAGCAAATTATATTCAGATCAACCTATTGCTTTTTCTCTCTTCTAATTTGTCTTCCTGCGGGAAAAAGGATATAGTCTCTAATCTGACTTTCATCAGTAATGAAGATCATTTTTATTTTTAAATTTGATCTGCCTACTATGTCTAATGCTCCTTTGATTCCAAACTCAAATAGGAACAACACCAAAAAACAGTATGAGTTACTATCCATTCCCTAAACCTGCAACAGTAACACAAGAGTGCTATTTCCTCCAATAACTGTTCACTCCCATCCCATGACACTTAAGATACCTATGTGCAACCCAGAAGGGGGCTACAATAGAGATACTGTTAGGGATGATTATGTATGATCAGCCAAAGTGCTAGCTTGACCTCTACCTTAAATAAAACGTAAAGATACACCTTGTTTTTTAAAGTTAATTATTCACAATCTTTAAAATTATTCACCATTGTTTGCATGCTATTACTAATAACAAATAATTTGAAAGCTTTAAAGATGGTACACCAGTATATCATGATCCTAGGAAGAAAAGTATGTCTTAGAGAATCCCATAGCACATTAGGCCAGCCAGAAAAAGTTTCCATTCTAAAAAAGAATTCTATAAAGGTCTCAAACAAACTGTCAAACTTGCTTGGAAGACAACACCATTAATTTTCTTTGAAAAGTTCAATGATTCTCCACCTATAATTCCTAATGCCTTGATTTAACCCAAAGATTTGTGTTCATCCAGCTGAATATAAGTAGTGTTTCCTTTACATGTTACACATGCTAGCCATGCACTAGAAATAGAGTAATAAACATGAGGCTATTATTAGAATGATACAAAGTTCTGACAGTGTTAACCAATTGTTCTTACTGTTCAAATGCCATCATGCAGATAATTTTCACATCATTAATTACAGTGATTGTCAAGAAATGCCAGAAGTGGCATTTTTTAATGAAAAATATGGTTTTAGGAAATAATACCTTGTTTAATAGGATTATATAAATGTCTGATTAGTGAATGAATACACATTTATCATGTAAGAAACTGTTATTTGGATTCCATATTAGTGCAATCGTCAAAACAGCCAGTGTTGTAATAACATGTGATGTTCTATAAAATAGATCACAATATGTTACTATGGAAATCATGCCTCTGGCTTGAATAATATCATTGATAGTTTTAAGTTTAATTTTGCTATTGCATTAAGCTGTATGGAAAATAGGGTGACCCTAATTCACAACTTCAGAAATAACTCAACCAGTGGTACTGTCATTTCAAAATCATTTTCAATATTTTTATAACTCCTCTCTTTCTCTGTCACAAAAGTTTAAGTTTCAGGACACCTGGATCATGCTGATATTTGGAAGAAAATAAACATTCTAGTAGCAGGTTTTTAGGATACTTTGCCAACATGGCAGATGTAGACAGATGTTCATTTCCCTTTGCAATCTGCATCATGAAGTTCAGAGTTTCCATTAACTTTAAAGAAGACTTGGAATACTGAAGAGAAATGTAGGGCCAAGAGAAAGGGATGGACATAAGAAGCTAAATTCCAGTCATATGAATTAGGTGCAAAATGAAACCCAGTATAATGCATACAAAATAAAACTCTGTGCGATGCTGGAGTTTTAAAGTCAATTAAAATGTTAAAACAAGGCATCTTCCTAACCATTTTAAGGAAGGTTACAGAATTTCAGTGTTTCGACATAGCTTTATACAGTTCTCTAACTAATTAAGCATGGTTAAAGTCGAATTTGGAAAACTGTGTATTAAATGAAGAGAACAAAATAGAAACTTGAATTGGAATTGCTGTTCCAAGGTTTCTTAAACTAGTGTGTAGCTAAACATGGCTAGAAGCAAAAATCAGAGAAGACAGAGCTGGAATAATGTAAAAATTTCTGTTTTTTCATTCTGTCTTTAGGGAAACTGTATCTAAAA
The DNA here is from genome assembly GCF_008728515.1 of Papio anubis. Lineage (NCBI taxonomy): Eukaryota > Metazoa > Chordata > Mammalia > Primates > Cercopithecidae > Papio > Papio anubis. The sequence continues at coordinate 145,631,544 of NC_044976.1, read as the reverse complement.
CATCTGAGTAAATGTTTTTTTTAAGTCAATGAATTCTAATAATTTGATTTCTATAAGCTTCTTTAAAATCTTCATAAAAGTTACAAAGGCAAAGATAGGCTTGATGGCTTGTTTATATCCATCCTCTTTCAAATGTTTATGTTGCTGTGTTCTATCTCTGTGGAAATAGCAATGTGTGTATTAAATTACACTATTTGCTTGAGTGTCAGTACTCCACTTCCAGATTTAATAGTTCTTTAACCTGAGAATTAAAAAACTTGAATTCATTATAATAGAAATAGCTGATAAATTTTCTATAATATTTACAATTAGAGAAAACTAGATCTATTTATTATGTCTTCCAGTATTTGTAAATTAAAATGGTATAATTCTCAGATTATTTTAATAACTTTTAATTACTTTAAACCAGTGGTCCCCAACTTTTCTGGCACAAGGGACCGGTTTCATGGAAAACAGTTTTTCCATGGACCAAGGATGGGGTGGTGAGGAGGGATGATTTTGGCATGATTCAAGTGCATTATATTTATTATTAGATTCTCATGAGGGCGCAACCTAGATCCCTCGCATGCACAGTTCACAATAGGATTCGTGCTCCTATGAGAATCTAATGCCGCCGCTGAACTGACAGGGGCTCAGGGGGTAATGTTGCCGGCCTGCTGCTCACCTCCTGCTATGTGGCCCTGTTCCTAACAGGTCATGGACCAGTACCTGTCCACAGCCTGGGGACTGGGGACCCCTGCCTTAAACAATATGTCATGAACATTTTCCATTTATTGATATGTGAACTAAGATATCAGTTTATTGCTATCACAGCCTATAATTTATTTAACAATGTACCAGGATTCTGTTATGCCATATACTATAATTTACTGAAACACTGGTGAACATCTGAATCATTTTCAATATTTTGATATTACAAATAGTATAGGTATAGAAATCTTGTGTGTCCACTCATGACTATTCACTTGAGATAAACTTCCTAAAGTAGGTTTGCTAAGTCAAATGTTATGTTAAAAGGAAAAATTTTCCATAGATTTTAACAAATTATTGTACATGAAAAGTTGTACTAATGAGCTCACACAGACACTTCAGCAGTTTATAAAAGTTCCAGCTTCCCCACATTCCCATCAATTCTTGATGGGGTCATTTTTTTTCATCTTTGAGAATTTGATAAGCATTAGTATTTATCAGATATTAAGTGTCTCATTTTTATTGTATTTCTTTGATTCCTAGTGAAATTTGTAATTCTCTCTCTGTTTGAAACACTCTGTGCCAGACAAAGGAAACCACGACAGCATTTATCCTCAATGTCAAAGAACTTAACTAATGTGTCATTTCTCCGAATACTTATTTCTATTACCAAACCCTTAAACTCACTGTATGGGTATTGATCCTCTGTTGTGTAGATTTCAAAACCATCCCTGAGTAAACTGTAAGTAAGCCAGTGAGCATTTGGAGAATCAGGTGGACTCCAGGAGAGATTGATAGCAGAAGAACTTTGAACTTGTCCTCTGGGCGGAGGTTGCTGGAATGGAGCTAAATTACAATGAAGAGAGCATTTATTAGCAAAGCAATCAATAAACAGAAAAGCAAACTGAAGTAAGATATCCAGCAAAGAGGTCTTTCTCATTCAGGATTACTTTATCAAGAAGACATGTGGTTTACCAAGACATTAATAAACAAAGGGTTCATGAGTTCTCTAAAACAAAGCTTTTTATCCAAAAGCATAAAAAAACTTTTTAGGTCAAAGCATCTGGCATAAATATAGATGGGGATAAAAAACCACAATAGTTTACATTAAGCATTTCTTTCTTTGCCTTTTTTTTTTTTTTTTTTTTTTTTTTTGAGAAACCATCCAAGGATGCATAACATTTATTTTTTTTACACAGTTAATTTAAAGTTGACATAAGTTCCACTGAAACTTGAAATTTAAGTAGCATAATCTTTGGATTTTTGAGAGGAAGCTTTCCATTCCATTAAGTACAATGCTTTGTCTTGCTTCAGAGAGCACAGTGTAAAAGAAAGAATAATATTTGGTGATATAAATAGCTATGGATGTTAAATAATCTAAATATTATCAAGAAACAATTTGAATATACTATATGAGTGTACCATCACCTGTTAGAGGTGTTTTTAAGATGTGATATGATTGCTTATCAGGCACATAAAAAATAAGAACATTCATCTAACTACTTAAGTGACGTTTTCCATAATACAAATATATACCATGAAAACACTGTATTCTGTCACTGTAAATTTTCCTTAGTCTCCCTGCTTTTGAGAGTGAGTTTTCTTCTTTTCTTCCCCAGAATACACAAACGTAAAGGAGAAAAACAACAGCTAAATATTTTTAAGGACAATCAACCACTAGTTTAAACAAGATGCACAATCCCCCATCCATTTAAAGAAGCACAACTTATTCAAACATTCTTGTTAAATAAGATGTCAAGGGTACAGGTTGCTGTGTTACCTTACTTTTAAACCATTAATATTTTTGAAGAAATATGTAAATATAATGTACAGAAAAGAATCCATTAAATAATTAATATTTTTATATGAAATATCTACAGTCATTAGAAGCCTCACTAAAAGAAAGCACACTCAAAAAAAGTAACTTGGAGAGATCTTTCAAAAGGGTGGGAAGTACTTTCAAAAGGGTGGGCAAAAGAGATGGTGCAGTACTCTCAGGTATAGAAACTGCAGAGTGCTATCGCTATTTATTTCAGGGTTTCTCAAGCCAACCCTGAACCCTGGGTCTAATGATTCACTGGGAAGACTCAAAGACTCATCATATAGTCCTACTCATGGCTAAAATTTATTACAATGAAAGGTTGCAGAATTCATCAACAAAGGGAAAAGGCATATCAATGAAGTCCAGGGGAAACCAAGCACAAGCCTCTAAGAATTCTCTTCCAGTAGAGATAGAACAGGCCTAATTCCCCCAGCAATGCATTATGAAAATGTGTGTAATGTGTTGCCAGTCAGGGAAGCTCCTTAGAAACTCAGTGCACAGGGTTTTTATTGGGGGCTGTTCATATGAGCAGCCTCTGTCTGGCATTGACCCAAATTTAAGACCCCCACAAGGAAAGCAGGTGTTAAGCCTAAACCGTACTTTGTACAAATGTTTAAGTGCAGTGGTCCTCTCTTATCAGTTCTGGGGATAATGTGGATCCAGGTGCCAGCCAAAGGCCAGCTTTGTAAGCAGGTCTTTCTAAAAATAAGCAGTCAGGCTTGCTATGTTAACTCTTCTCTGCACATTGTCTCTAGCTTAAATGGGGACATAACTCAGGGACAGAAAGGACTGAATGAAGAGCATCACCTGACAGGAGCTATGACCACTCATGGAGGGATGCAGTTAGCTTGAGGCTGCTTCTACGTGGACACAGGGAGTGAGGAATTAAATATTCGACTTCCTTTTCCACCTGCCCTCCAGATGTTTGGTGGGTCCCTCCTAGCAGCTGAAATCAACTAACTAAAAGTCAGAGGGCAATGGAGGCTACTGATGCAAACCACATACAATCTTGGAGGACAGAGCAAAGTGGAAAAGTAGAGAACAGTAAAATGATGTTATTCTGCAAACTAGGCAAAGACTTCCACCTCAGAGCTATTGCTAATTCACCAGGACCCATGAGTGATGAACTCTGTTTAATAGATATAATATATGAACTCTGTCTAAAAGATATAATATAATCAAATTGTTACGGATTTCAAGAGCACTTTGATCTTTATACACCACACACACACACACACACACACACACACACACACACACACACACATGTTTTTGTCCATAGTTCCTGGCTCATAACTTCCACAGACCTTGTTAGTTCCTTGGTGACTAACACAATAAGCATGTCTTTTGTTGAAGTATTGGTGTTTTGTCCAGGGGTCCTGAAGCAGCTTCAGAACAATTTAAAAGCAATACAGGTGAAGGACAGTCTTCTGTTACAATACTGGGGAGCTTTAGGCTCCAGAAGTAGGCCTCAGAAAATAGGGTCTATCTCTGTTCTGTTCTGCTTCTATCTGTTCCGTTTTCTCCCCAAGGCAGGTCACAGAAACTAAAAATATACTCTAATCTTCCTCCACCTTTCTGTCTTAGAGCTGGCCATAAGGAAATTCTCTGACCTACCTTGTCTGATTGTGGGTCATGAGACCCTCATTTTAGAAGGGGTCCTGTCCCATACCCTGGAGGAATGAATGCTGCAGAGAGAGGCCAAGAAGACTCTGAATAGGCAGCTTTGCTGGGTTTCCCCACTCAGTCGATTAGTATGAAATCATACTCCCTTTTTCTTTAAATCACATTTCTACATAGCTGTCCATGTGTTGAAGGCCAAAAGAATGAGGGTCATGATCAACTCAGTATACCACTGGAGGCTATATGAGTAAACAGCAAGTTCTCATGAAAGCAGGATGTTGGCAAACTGACAAACTGTATCTCCACCCAGAAGGAATGCTGAGGGCGGTCACAACACAGGCACAAGTGTTTCTTGTGATTAGGCAAATCTGAAGCCTGTTAGTAATAATATGAACCTGTGATCAATCAAGCAGCTGACCAAACATTACCTCCTCCTCCCTGCTCTTTCTACCCAATAAATACAAAGGGCTGTGGAAGCTCAGGCAGCTGCCCTTGCTCACGAGAAGCAGGGATTCCCTTCTTCCCATGTTACCCTTCCTTTGAAATACTTTTGTTTATAGTTTTCATTTCTGTATTCATCCCCCTTCATTCAGTCTTGTAATGATGGTCTCAAGTAGTAACAATAGTAACTGTCGTAGTGATGGTCTCAAGTGGTAATTGTGGTAGTCTGCCACATCCATGCTTCAGTCATGCTTATCCAATGAAGTTGCTATAAAGGGTCGAGGCAGGCAGATCATGAGGTCAGAAGATCGAGACCATCCTGGCCAACAAGGTGAAACCCCAACTGTACTAAAAATACAAAAATTAGCCAGGCATCATGGCATGCACCTGTAATCCCAGCTACTCAGGAGGCTGAGGCAGGAGAATCGCTTGAACCTGGGAGTCAGATGTTGTAGTGACCCAAGATCGCCACTACACTCCAGCCTGGCAACAGAGAGAGACTCTGTCTCAAAAAAAAAAAAAAAAAAAAAAAGGGTCCAAGAGGCCATGGTTGTGGGGCAGGGGGACGGTGGAGGTACAGGGAGAGCTCCAGGTAGTTAAACACGTGCAAGTTCCTGGAAGGTGGGACACCTAGGGAGAACATGGAAGCTCTGCTCCCCTTTCCACGTGTCTTGTCCTATGCATTGCTTCATCTGTATCCTTTATAATATCCTGTATCATAAATCAGTAAAAATAAGTGTTTCCTGAGCTCTGTGAGCTGATCTGCCAAATTAATTGAACCCAAGGAGGGAGTCACAGCCACCCCAATCTGTAGCCAGAGGGTTACAAGCACAGGCAAAATAACCTGGAGCTTGTGAGTGGTGTTAGAAGTTGTGGGCAGCCTTGGGAACTGAGCCCTCACCTGTGGAATCTGCCACTACTTCCAGGTATATAGTGCAAGAGTTGAACTGGGTTGCGGGATATTAATGCTGCAGAATTGCTTGTTCACCAAAGTAGTCTATGTTGATAGTGGTGTGAGAACAGAGCGGGGGAAAAGTTGTTTTATTCTGCACAGCACTGAATGTAAAATATATAAAATTCCATGTATTATGAATAGGCTTCCTAAAGACAAAGTCTGATCCTAAGGCAGACAATATTTATATCATATGTTTTAAAATATTCAAACTAGATATATGCTCATTGCTCTCCTTTTGTCTTTTTCTTCTTTGGAATTTGCATTGTTCTATTAACATTCCAACAGTCTATATGCTTATTTAGACATAGGAAAAGAGTAGCAACAATCTCATAATGACACATGAGAAAAGAATTATTTCCGAATAGCACCTTACATTTTTGAATTCATGGATTTTGCATATTTGATATGGTCACGTTGATCGGTTGAACACTGACAATGCATTTGACCCTTTCAGTGGATTTTAATTTAGGGTTTGAAATCCTGTTGTTCTTGGTGGAGCCACAAATATCATAAACTGCCTCATTTATGGCACTCTCAAACAACCTTGCAATTCATGGCAATTTAACATTTTTTAGTGAATATTAGTGATTTCATCTAAAACTCTGCATGCTATCAGGAACACAACAGATTTCAGAGTTAGAGCAATCAAAACTGACCTTCAGATGATTTTCTAAGGCAGCAAAATGCTTTGGGGATGAATGAAAATGAAAGAGAGATAGATGTTTCACTCCCATGTCAAAGGGTGTAGAAAATGATTTGCATTACATGAAAATTTCCTTGGCAACAAAAGTTCTTCACACACATAGGCTCTTTCCAAACATTTAAGCTGATTACTTGCTATGACCATGTCAACCACAATCTTGTCTGACTCCACAGCATAAATAAATAGTACCTCTTTGGTATTTAAATTGAAATTTTCTTAAACCAGAAGGTTTAGATGACTTACCAACACTTTTGAGAATAATATTATTACATCTTGGGCATGAGAAAACTTGACCCTTTATGTGCTTGAAGTAGAATTCCTAGAAAATGTTCACATATTCATTCAATCAAAATTGCCAAGAATGCTATTTGCATATGCCAGACTCCCTTTTGTGGAATGAGAGTATAATACTGTGACTAGATCCATCTCTTTGGGAACCACGAGCTTGAATCTCCAGCTTTGGAACTTTGGTAGTTGTATTATTATCGTCAAATATTGATTGGACGCTCTGAACCTTTTCTCATTTATATTAGGAGAACGATAATGTCTCCCTGTCAAGGTTATTTTGAAGATAAGGGGTGTGTGTGTATGTGTGTGTATGTATGCACATATGTATGTAGGGGTGTGTGTGTGTATGTGTGCATAAAGTAGTTGCTCAATAAATATCACCTTTATTTCCTCTACCCTCCAGTAGGTTGGAAGGCATCCTTGATTCTTACATCCCAAGAATTATAAATGGCTTATTTGGCAATAAATGCGCACAGATAATATATACTAATGGGAAAATTACTTCTATCTTAATATCCTAATAGAAAAGTGATCACACATGGATCCTGCATGAAACTCATGAGACACTGGAGAGCACATGGCTAAGCATGAAAGGAACAGTGAATAGAAATAACATTGCAGAATTATACTATAGGTTTCCTGGAAACACACAGAAAACAGATAATGTACAAGTCTTCATCTCCTTGGTTAAATTTTTGATGCATTATAAGTGAAATTCCTTTCTTAATTTCTTTTTCAGATCGTTCATTGCTGGCGTATAGAAACACAACTAATTTTGTGTGTTGATTTTGTAACATAGAACATTGCTGAATTTGTTTACTAGCTCTAGTAGCTTTCTTGTGAATTCATTTGGACTTTCCACATATAGAATCATATCATCTACAAGTAAAGAACAGCAACTTTCTAATTTGGGAGACTTTTGCTTACTTTTTCTTGATTACCTGCTCTGGCTAATATGTGGACATTTTTGTATTATGTCTGATCTTAGATCTCAGTCTTTCATTTTTGAATATGATGTTAGCTATAGGGTCAACTGCATTTTTGCAGAGATGCTTGGGTAATTCAATGGGGAAAGGATAGCAATTTCAACAAATGTTAATGGAACATTTAGATATCTATGTGTCAAAAAATAAAAATGAAATAAAAAGCTTAGATGCTTAACTCATACCATGTATAAAACTAATTCAAATTATTTCATGGATCTAAATGTAAAAGTTTAAGTATAAAACTTTAAAATAATAAAGGAGAATTTTTTTTTTTTTTACATTGAGTCAGACCAAAATTTCTGAGATAGGACACAAAAACATGACCCATAAAGGAAAATCTTAGTAAACTGACTTCATGAAAGGTAAAAGCTTTTGCTCTTTAAAGTATACCATTAAGAAAATGAAAACCAAATCCACAGAATGGGACGACTATTTGCAAGTTTTATTCCAAATTAATAAGGAATTCTTTAACTCAGTAAGAGGACTAACAACTCAACTAAAATACAGGCACAATATTTGAAAGATACTTTGCCAAAAATCACATGAATGACAATACACATGAAAAGATGTTCAACATTAGTCACCAGGAAAAATGCAAACTAAAACCACAACGAGATACTACTACACATTCACTGAATGGCTATAATGAAATAGAGTCAATGCCAAATGTTGCTGAGGCCGTAGAGTAACTGGACCTCTTACAAATTGCTAATGTAAATGTAAAATGATACAGCCGTGTTGGAAAATAATTTGGCAGTTCCTTAAAACATTAAAAATATATTCAGTATACAAACCAGCCTTTTTATTCTCAGGATGTAAAGAGATATAAAGACGAATGTCCACACAGACACTTGTAACTATATGTTCATGGATGCATTATTCATAATAGAACAATACTGAAAACAGTCTATGCATCAGCTGATCAATGGATAAACAAAATATAGTATATCCAGAAAATACTACTCAGTAATTAAAAGAATCTACTGAGACATGCAACCATGTGATTGAACCTCAAAAACATTTTGTTAAGAGAAAGAAGCTAGATACAAAAGCCTATACATTGTAAAAAGGCTAAATGTTGTATACTTTCATTTATATAAAACTTCTGGGAAAGACAAAATTATCTCATCAAAGACCCTACAACTAGTTTTTTGGGGCTAGAGGTAGGAGTCGTGATTGCCTGGAAATGGGCACAAAGGAACTTTTTTGAAATGACATAAGTGTTCTACAATTGGATTATAATAATGCTTGCACAAGTATAAATTTACTAAAATCCATCAAACCATATACTTAAAGTGGTTAAATGTATAATATGTAAATTATACTTTAATAAAGCTGTTAATAAAAGGAGAGCTAGAAGAGACTCTCTGGTAAGGAGAGATAAAGAAAAATGTGGATATAAAGATGAATAAATAACAATGAGAATAGTGTCAAGAAGACAAACACTATTAAACAATAAGTGGCTAACTGTATACTTGTGTGTGTGTATGTGTATAATTTTAGTTAAGTTCATAGAAGGTTGAACTAACTGTAATATCATTCACTAAGAAAAAATACAGAAAATAGGAATATTTAATTTATGTTAATTCCTATTTTGCTTCCTCTCAAGAAGCATGGCTATCATTTTGAAAGCATGAAACCAATATTTAAAGGAAAGAAGTGAATCACTCAGTAGGGAAATTGAATATAAGAAAAGGTCTAACTATTTTATTTTAATTCAATCCTCTTGCATTTTGGAAATTAAATCCTAGGATTCCTACCTTGATAGCCCGCCAAAAAAACACAAAAAAAACAAAAAACAAATCACAGATGATATTACTAAACTATTGCTAGTGGCCCATAGAAGATATAATGAGGGTTATAATCCTGCAGTTCCCAAACTGTGTAGTGAGGTACCATGAGAAATTTTAATTTTAAATGAAAGCACTTCTTGACATCTGTGGGATACAGAGAAAAATACTAGCCAGAGGTAGTTCACTGTGTCAACAATAGATAGCACTACGTTCCTTTCAATCTCATCATATCTTTGTGAAGCCAGTTGTTCTGGCTGCTTCTGCTAGGATCCAACACAAGGACCATGTGATTATCAAGCTGGAACAGGAGAGAAGGCTGGCACCCTTCATCCTCATGCCAACATTTACATTTTTCTGCTCCCCTCCTATTATCAGTGTCCGTCATTCTAGCTATGTTTTGACCCCCTTTGGAGACAGGCATGTTGTCTCATTTGTTTCTAATAAATTGCCTCTGCTGATGCTGAGCTTCTAACTTTACACAGTGTTTTTGAAATTTTTGTTAAAAACCTAGGAGCGAAACCAACGCCTGGCTCGTAGCAGCAGCCTCTGAGGTGTCCCTGGCCAGTGTCCTTCCACCTGTCCACAACTATGGGGAACATCTTCGCCAACCTCTTCAAGGGCCTTCTTGGCAAAAAAGAAATGCGCATCCTCATGGTGGGCCTGGATGCTGCGGGGAAGACCACGATCCTGTACAAGCTTAAGCGGGGTGAGATCCTGACCACCATTCCCACCATAGGCTTCAACGTGGAAACCGTGGAGTACAAGAACATCAGCTTCACTATGTGGGATGTGGGTGGCCAGGACAAGATCCGGCCCCTGTGGCGCCACTACTTCCAGAACACACAAGGCCTGATCTTCGTGGTGGACAGCAATGACAGAGAGCGCGTGAACGAGGCCCGTGAGGAGCTCATGAGAATGCTGGCCGAGGACGAGCTCCGGGATGCTGTCGTCCTGGTGTTCGCCAACAAGCAGAACCTCCCCAAAGCCATGAATGCAGCTGAGATCACAGACAAGCTGGGGCTGCACTCCCTACACCACCGGAACTGGTACATTCCGGCCACCTGCGCCACCAGCGGTGATGGGCTCTGAAGGACTGCACTGGCTGTCCAATCAGCTCCGGAACCAGAATGAGACCCCACTCCCTCTCACTCCTTTTGCCCTCTGCTTTACTCTCATGTGGTAAACGTGCGGCTCGTGGTGTGAGTGCCAGAAGCTGCCTCCGTGGTTTGGTCACCGTGTGCATCGCACCGTGCTGTAAATGTGGCAGACGCAGCCTGCAGCCAGGCTTTTTATTTAATGTATATAGTTCTTGTTTCCAATGAGGCAGTTTCTGGTACTCCTATGCAATATCACTCAGCTTTTTTTATTTTAAAAAGAAAAATCAACTCACTATTCAGTGCTAAGAGGGGATGTAGGCCCATGGGTACCTGGCCTCCAGGAGTCGCTGTGTTGGGAGAGCCGGGCATGCCCTTGGCTTTAGAGCTGTGTTGAAATCCATTTTGGTGGTTGGTTTTTAACCCAAACTCAGTGCATTTTTAAAAATAGTTAAGAATCCAAGTCAAGAACACTTGAACACACAGAAGGGAGACCCCACCTAGCATAGATTTGCAGTTAAGGCCTGGATGCCGGTCACCAGCCCAGCTGTTCCCCTCAGGAACATGTGGTGGCGCAGCAGACCACGATCAATTCTGCATGGTCATAGTAGAGATCCCCGCAACTCGCTTGTACTTGGGTCACCCTGCATTCCATAGCCATGTGCTTGTCCCTGTGCTCCCACGGTTCCCAGGGGCCAGGCTGGGAGCCCACAGCCACCCCACTCTCCCGCAGACCGCCCCACCCACCTTCAGGCAGCCTATGGGAGGCAGGGCCCCATCTGTCCCTCGGTCACCTTGTGGCCAGAGTAGGTCCGTCGTCCCCAACCCTCGTGCTCGCTCAGACACTTTGGCAGGATGTCTGGGGCCTCACCAGCAGGAGCGGTGCAAGCCGGGCAGGCGGTCCACCTAGACCCACAGCCCCTTGGGAGCACCCCACCTCTGTGTGTGATGTAGCTTTCTCTCCCTCAGCCTGCAAGGGTCTGATTTGCCATCGAAAAAGACAACCTCTACTTCTTTCTTTTGTATTTTGATAAACACTGAAGAAGCTGGAGCTGTTAAATTTATCTTGGGGAAACCTCAGAACTGGTCTATTTGGTGTCGTGGAACCTCTTACTGCTTTCAATACACGATTAGTAATCAACTGTTTTGTACACTTGTTTTCAGTTTTCATTTCGACAAACAAGCACTGTAATTATAGCTATTAGAATAAAATCTCTTAACTATTAAAAAATAAAAAAATAAAAAATAATAAAAACCTAAAACAGATGCAGAAACAACCACAAGCAGTTGAAAGACTGTGCTCAGTATGATGTATCATGATTTTAAAGAGATCAAAAACCAAAAGGAATATGTCCAGCGAAGAATCATTAGGAATGTGAAAGTTTTTAAAAATTCTGACAAATAAGAAACACTTGGAAAAAATGTCCAGTTAATAAAATATAAAAGTAAATGTCTACCACTACTAAGAATTGTAGGCTAGCTTTCCAGTGACATGACTATCCAGTTTTGCCTGAGAGATAATTCCCAGACTGTGTCTCAAATGCAAGAAAGAATAGGTAGCAAAAAGTAAAGCAGGTGCCAACATTTTCACAAAATTAGTGGCAGAATCAGTCAGAAATCACTAAGATTAGATATCATAATTTCATTATAAATGATGATCTACAACTCATATCCAAAAGGAATATGCTAGAATTTTTGTTGCATACAAAGCAATCAATTGTATTGCTAATCAATATATGACACATCATAATTAAGTGGCCAATGAAGTCCAGATTTGTGTTTAGACTGTATTTATACATGAAAGGAATTATGATAGTTCCTTCCCAAAAGAAGCATAAATACCTAGTTTTACTTATTCTGAAATCCAGAGGGACTGATGAAATGTGGGATGCTGAAGAGAAGCTACACAGGTACAAAATATCAATACATCTTCTTAATCACTAGCTACGTCCTGCTTTCCATTACCTCAAAATCTAGTACAGTTGTTTTGGAGTCCAATATTCCATTACTTATCTCTCTCCCTCTCCCCTTAAATGTAGATAGCAGAGTTCCAGACATGCTGGTTTGTGATGATCTGTCATGACTTGTGGCGTTTCCTATCATTGTGACTCATGACAGTCTCAGGACACCCCAAGGAGAATATGCATAACACAATATGTTGTAGAGGGCTCCTACCACATGTTCCCAGCAGGCGTTTCTTAGGAATTCTGGAAAAGGTAAGGATGTATGATCTTGAAGTAAATATAGGAAAACGGTCAATATGTTATGAAATTGTAGAACTGCAGGTGACCTTGTGAGGTCAATGCAAGGAACTGAAAAGTGATGTTGAGAAGTCAAAAGATACTTACATGTAATCTTTGGCTTTAAGGAATTAAAGATATAAATGTGAGAGATATTTAAATGAGTGTAACTTAAAGTAGAAAGAAATATCAATTATAGGGTGAGTAATATGCTGTGGTGGATGATACTAATTATTGTAATATCAATAAACAGCTAATGATATAATAGTGCCCATAAACTTTGGAGGATGGAAGAATATCAAACTTATAATAAACAAGAATATACCCTTTATTTCTTAAAAACAAACAAACAACAAACAAACAAACTTACATGGAAATGTCTTTGTGTGGGTGACCAACTATTTTGGTTTAACCAGTACTGTCCTGATTTTACCACTGAAAGTCCTGTGTCCTGGGAAAACCCTTGGTCTGGGAAAACCTAGGACTTTAATCACCTCATTGTTGATTTCATTCCAAAAAACCATTGTAAATATGCCACTGTGAACACAATTGTATTATCATTTCCAATTGTCTAACCAAGGAAAAGCACACATATTTCACTGAATGTATTTTTTTTTTTCCATTTCTTACCTACATTCTTCACATTGTACTAAGTCTTTCTGATGAGTTCTAAATGGAGAAATAAAACAATGAGATGCAGTCCCCTGTAAGATGCTGCTTCACAAACCAGCACTGAGCCAGAGTTCACTTACTTTTGCTGCAACCCAATAGATTGTTGACATCCAAGTGGCTTGCACTGGGAACACACGCATCACACTTTGAGCCAGTGACAAATTGTTTACAGAAACACTGGCCTGTGACCAAGTGGCAGGTTTCATTCAAGGCTCCTGAGAGATGACAATTACAAGGCTGACATCTGAAAACAAGACAAATAAACCATCAAAGAGAATAGTGTTTTGATTAATAATTCATAGTATAAGTTACACCTACCAATAGCATTGTAGAGTAAGATGGTTTATTTTAGCCAACAAATTGAAAAGAATCTTGAGCTAAACAAATATAGAATCAACATAAAATAAAGGAAAATAGAAAAGATGTTTATAAAACTACTGCTCCTGGTAAAACCTGTATAAAGCTTTCTCTTTATAAACTAACTAATAGCAAAAAATATATTATATTGTTTTTTAAAATCCCACAGTATATCTTATAGATTAGTTTGAATCCAGTTGTTCAATTAGGAATACTGTAAATTTTGCTTTTACAAAAGCAGTTCTCCTGTCAGCTAAAAATTTAGATTAGGTACCCATAAAATTATCTTTTCAAGTGACTATCCAATTGCAAAATAGAAAACCAGGGGTAAATCATTGCTCTCCCTAAAAATCTTAAAATTCTATAGTTAGTTCCATGAAGACTAAATTTCACTAAGAAAGTTGCTTGAGGAAGACAGGTTCAAATATTGTTGATGCCTTAATATGGGTTATATTTCATCTTCTATTTTATGAACTAAACTTATCTATCCACAATGGTTGGAGAATACAATATTATTCTGATTTATGAAAAGATGCAAATGATGTGAACATAATAAGATAACTTTACTGCAGCTTAAATTTCTTGGATCCAAAGTTGCCTGTAAAAATACCAGTAGTGGCATTTTGCCATAATAGAAAATAAAATTTGTTCCCTCACAGTGAATTATTCAAACATGTAGCTTATGCCAATGGCACTGATTAGGATAAGCAATGTTAGTGCCATGAGGTATTAGAGAAGCAAAACAGCACATGTAAGAAGACCACTCACCATTAAAAAGGTACTCTCCTTGTGGTATGTTTAAAATGTCAAAAGGATTCACCTATATGTTCTAATAAAGATGCTGAATGGACGGAGTTACTTTTCCCCACTGCAATTTTTACAGTGTGATCTCTTGAGTAATCATTCAACACCCTTAAAAAGGCTGATAAAAGCTAAGACTGCCAAATAAGCTGCAAATTTGTTTTATGGACTAATATCCCCTTGGGAATAAATAAAGTACAGTTTTTCTTGAAAACCACTGTACTGTAGTTTGCCCTTTTTATGGTCATGATAAAAGGACATTTTCCCCCTTCAAACAACTGTATTAGGTCTTTTATCTATACACATTACATCAGAATTTCATTTCATATAGATGTTTTGTTTAGGTTAGGTTTTAGAGCTGAGAAAAGTATGTATTATAATTAAAATGGAATTATAGATGCAAAAATATTTGATTTGCTCTTAATTTCATTATATGCTGTTATGTAGAGTCTATTGTTTATAGGCTTTTAATATAATTTTAGTGAGCATAAACAATAAGAGAAAAACTTCTCTCAATGTGTGTGTGTGTGTGTTTGTGTATATATGTATAACTGCACCACTCATGTGTAAGTATCTCTTGAGTATTTCAGTTTTTATTATCATTCACTCCTGAGACAATCACACTTATTTTACATATAATACATTTAGAATAATAGCTTCCAGTGTATAACATAATTCCGTTCTTTGGTGTAGTTCTATTTTTTTCCATTCAAAGCATGCAGTGTTTTGAGCAATTAAATGTGTCTATTCTTGATTTCATAGTCTCTTTTCCAAGCCATTGTTATAGTCAACTTATCTGACTTGTTATAATCGCTTGACTTCAGTAAGAATTTTTCCTAAATGAAGTTCACGGGAGAAGACTTTTCTGAACATTGTAGTTTGTTTTTACCCCAAAGGACACTGGGGATAATTTTGTAATTAAGGATTAAGTAAAATGATTCCTTTAGATTTCTCAGCCACTCAAATATAATTTTAAACATTTCCAAGACTCTTTAGCAAATAAGCTACAAGTTTGATGTCATTTTATAAGTTATCCCTCCTCAAGAGTACCTCCTAAATGAAATACATTTCACATTTATTAAAACAAAATTATACATAATAAAGGAAAAGACATTTTAAGCTTAGAAAGAGAAACACCAAACTAAGATGAATTGCAATATTGATTTTGCCAGGATAAATGGTTTTTGTAATATTAATATAAAGAAACCTTTATTACACTGACTCTCTTGGTACAGCCAGAGCTTCTCCCGCAATCTGTTTAAAATCTTTATTTTTCATCCTTATGGGAAAACCTCACTTGTTAAATGGATTTCATAAAGAGTAATCTGTCAAGATTTATATAGATAAACAATTTGTGATGTTTATTGACCAGTTCATTATGGTAAACAAAACAGGAGTAAAGCATCGCTAATCTCTGCCAGCAGTTTGCTATGATAGTACTCTTTGGACCCTTACATAACTCAGTATTTACTGGTTACAATGGGAAAGAAGTTGGCCTCTGTCTCCTAAATCACAAATTTATATACTTTCCTTTCCTAGGAGTTTCTTCCAGTTGTGGAAACAGTGAGAGAAAGTGTTATCCTAATTATTACTGTTGAAGAAACCTAACTATTAATGAAAGGAATATGTTTCAGTAATGCACATCACTGTCAGAAAATTCATCATCTGAGGGAGAACTACTGTAGGAGGCCCAGAGATATATCCCAAGATATATAGGTCACTTTATTGACATTTCTCTTTGTACACCCCTCCTCTGTCTGGGGCCTCAGCTCATGGGTACTATCAAATTGATTTAAATATTGATTGACATAAATAACATTCATTGAGGGCCAGCTATGTTCCAGGACTGGAATAAACATCAAGGATATAGAGATTAATCATATAGAATTGCCCCCGTCCTCAAGGAGCTCACAGTCTCGTATGCAAGATAAAATGGAAAGAGCATTAATAAAGATGTATCCAGGCTCTAAAGGTCCAGAAATGGGGCAACTCACCTAGTCTGGTAGCAGAAGAAGGGATGGGAAGGGTAATTTTAAATAAGAGTCTTGGAGGAGATGCTTGGGCTGAATGTTAAAAGACGAGTAGAAATAAGCCAGGTAAGTCGGGGAGGGGCAAAAATAGAGGAAAAAAAGAAAAAGTAGAACAAGGTATGAAATTGCAAGCAGCTCAGTACTCTTGGATGTAAATTCAGAATGGGAAATGGTGATAGGTAAACCTGGAAAGGTGAGCAGAAGTAAGATCATGCTACCTTGGGGCAGTGGCAAGGAGCAATGGAAATTAGCAGGATAGACCTGAGAAATGTTAAGTAAAATTGGTAGAATGGGATGCCAAATTGAAAAGAGAAGGGAGGATAGGTATAGAGTTACTCCCCGTCTTCTAACTTGTTGATGGGGACGATGAGACATCATTCAACATAAAGAATGAAGGAGAAAGAGAACTCCAATTGCTAAGGGATTTTAGATAAGGATTATTAATAAACAAAACAGAAAGAGACTTCAAGGCAAATTGGCAAAATTGGGCAGAGTTTTTTTGTTTGTTTGTTTTTGTTTTTGTTTTCCATCAGTGCCTAACACAAAGACTAGCGCACAGTAAGGATTAGGTAAATATTGTCGGATACAGGAATTGATTGTGAATAAAGCACCAGGGAAGCTTTAGATTTAGGATAGGACACCAGAGATTAATCCAAACATGGTTTGTAGCTCCAATAACAGGTTAGCTCTTTTGAGCCCCTTTTTTATTGGCTTAACTCTGTCCCCCTCCCTAACCTCACTCCCAGGGAATGGACAGCTTTCTTTAAGAGCTAGTCTCTGTTCAGATTCTCTTAGACCAGTGTTCTCAGTTCATAGAATTCGGTGAGTGCTACAGTGCCCTCTAGAGGAGTCTGGTTTTCCCCGATTAACAGTGGAGTTGTGGTTTCATAGAGCTTCTTAGTTTCCCTTTAGTTACAGCCTATTAACAGCATCTTTATTCTTTTGGAGGTGGAATCAGAATTACAGGAGAGGGATTTGAGGCTTGGGCATCCATGTTGTGTGAGCTGAAAGCCATATTCACATGACTTATTGAACAAGGAAATACGAGTGCCTCATCTGAAAGGGAGAAGTTAACAGTGTGCAAACCCACCCTTTTTGGTGAATTTCCCATGCACAAATAGAGAAACTCATAAAATCTGGACCAGGGGCAGTGACTCCCTTGCATCCAGGCAATAGTGACAGCTAAGTCCAGGCAGCTTGCTTAGCAAGGGTCTGATTTGAGAACACTATCTCTTTCTCCTTTGTTGACACTCCACATATTTATGCAAATAACTAAATAACTGTAAGATATGATAGCAGAATCAAATTTTAAAGTGCTCGCAGAAAGAAGAGAGATTTCACTTATTTTCTATGGTCTTAGAAGGCAGAAATAAGACTAGGCAAGAAAGTCAAGAGACTGCAACTTTTTGGTCAATATAAATAATATATTTCTATTTGTTGCAGAATTACAGTTGTTTGAAATAAACATGAGCTACTTCATGAGATAGTGGGCTCCTTTTAGTTCCATGTTTTGGAGCAGAAGCTGAATGGCCATTCACCAGTTATTCTGAAAAGGTGATTTATGCAGAGAAATGTATAGGGTAGAGTTTAACCAAAATTACTTTTAAGGTTCTTACCCAGTCTATAAAGTTATGATTCTATTATGCTTAGTGAGAATAAGTAATTTGCCCAAGGTGGCAGTAAATTTAGTTACAAGGTCAGCAATCTTTATCTATAAAGGATGAGATAGTAAATATTTTAGGCTTTGCAGGCCATATGAACTCTATTGTAACTCAACTCTGCTGCTGCTGCTGTAGTAGTAAAGTAACCACAGAAAATATGTAAAGAATTAACATTGTTGTGCTCCAATAAAACTCTATTTACATAAACATGTGGCAGACCCCCAGGCTATAGATGGCTAAACTCTGGCAGAGCAGGTCATATTATGCTCACCCCAACAATATCCAGGTTCTAATCCCCCAAACTTGTGAATGTTACCTTACTTGGTAAAAGGAATTTGCAGATCTGGTTAAGGATTTTGAGATGAGGAGATTATCCTGGATTATCTAACAATGCCCAATGTAATCTAGCGTCCTTATAAAGGAAGGCAGGAGGGTAAAAGTCAGAGAGAAAACATGTAAGGACATAAGCAGAGGTCCAAGGAAACACTGCTCTGCTGGCTTTGAAAATGAAGGAAGGAGCCATGAGCTAAAGAATGTGTGCAGAGCACAGTGGCTCACACCTGTAATCCCATCACTTTGGGAGGCCGAGGTGGGAATTCAAAACAAAACCAGCCTGACCAACATGGAGAAACCATATCTCTACTAAAAATACAAAATTAGCTGGGGGTGATGGTGGGTGCTTATAATCACAGCTACTCGGGAGGCTGAGGCAGGAGAATCATTTGAACCCAGGAGGCGGAGGCTGTGGTGAGCTGAGATCACACCATTGCACTCCAGTCTGGGTAACAAGAGCAAAACTCCATCTCAAAAAAAAAACGAAAGAAAGAAAGAGAGAAAGAAAGAAAGAGAAAGAAAGAAAAAGAAAAGAAAGAAAAAGAAAGAAAAAGAAAAAGAAAAAGACAAAAGAAAGAAAAAGAAAAAGAAAAAGAAAAAGAAAAAGAAAAAGAAAAAGAAAAAGAAAAAGAAAAAGAAAAAGAAAAATAGGTCGGATCTCAAAAGCGTAATGGGAAAATCGAAATCATTTTTCCTGAGATCTACCGTCTAGACCTGATTTAATATAAAGTCGACATTCATTAAAGAACCATCGGTTCAGAACCTGGATATCTAAATTATGTTTTAAATACTAGGTTAGATGTCGTTATTCCACCCAATGAGCAGGAAGCTACTATATCTGGTCTAGTGGAAAAGACAAAACTGAAACCTGGATATTCTGATGTCCAATTGCGTGTTATTCCTATTACATCACATTGAATAAATGCTACTAATACATAAAAACTGATACTTCTTATTGGATCATATATCATCTAAATTAAGGGAGAATATATGGTTTGGCAGCCATAGGAGATTGCAAAAATCGCAACTCTTCACCTTTCCCTCTGTACAGGTCCTTTGCAGCTAACTGTATAGTTAGTTCTACCCATCACAAAGGAGAGTCTGTTTATTCCCCACCACTTCCAAACATGGTCAAGCCTCGTGCCTTGCTTTGGCCAGTAGAATAAGGCAAAAGTAACATCCTGGTGGTTCAGGCCTCAAGTGTCTTTGCATGTTTCTGCTTTCTTTCTTGGAAATCTGCCACTACCTTGTGAGAAAGCCCTGCCTTGGCTGCCAGATGATGACAGGCTTGTGGCCCATTTACCCTGTCACCCCAGATGACAGCCAGCTGTCTGACAAAGAGTCACTGAGGAGAGGGAATCTATGAGGCACACTCCCTAATTTTTCCATTATCACACCATAAAAGGAAATCAGTTGACAAGAAAGTTATCTGCTTTCATTTGAAGTCATTGACCTGGTTCTCAGAGAAAAGACCAACTGAGATCAATCAGAAAAAGGCCTGTGAAAAGATTACTGGACCAAATCTATAACCTAGTGCTGAAATGTAGAACATGTGCAGTAAAACCAAAAATAATCTGGGCATAGAAGAACTTCCATGTTTTTTATGCTCCAAAAGTCTGAGCCTTTATTCTCCCTAACCAGCCTTGGTGTCCTACCCTCTATGGACAACTTCAGTGTGTGTCAGCTAGTAAATGGGACAAATAGTGACACTACTAACTCCTTTAGGCTTAAAACAAGGTAACATAGAATATAGAGAGGGTACATCATTAGGGAAGAAACTTTTGGGAGTTGTGGTGTGTGGGTGTTATGTAAGACAACTGTGGGGTACCAGATGAACTGGAGCAGTCCTGGGGGCTATGGGGCAGAGCAGTCCTAGTCACAGGTCAACTTGAGGACAGTGCCAGTAAATGCAGGGTGTCAAATATGGGTCTCCACTACCAACTGAGATGAATTAAATATGGTCCATTTTTGTCTCATTGTTTTTGGGTTAGACAAACACTATATACTTTTTTTGCATTATTGATTTTTCAGTGGGCAGTTATTTTATTTTTTTTTTGCTTCATTGTTTTCGATACTGATTAAATCATGTTTGCTTTATGTGTCAGAGGTAAATGGAGTAATGTTTGCACTAGGATCAGCTTTTTTAAATCCATGCCCCCTTTTTACTGGTAACTTTTGAAGAATAAACCACTTAGATGGAAAGAGGCAAATGATTTTCCAGCTTGGTCACAGAAAGTTATTGTTGTGTTGCATGGATTTTTGTTGTTGGTTGTGTAGTTTAGAGTCAAGGTCTGTTTTATTTTATTTATTTTGCCCTTGGGAATACAAAAAAATGTGTAGAAAATAAACTAAGAGAAAACAATATAACAAACCTTGTTGCATCCAACAAATAGAGCATGAGGAAGGTAATGAATATGTGAACTAGACAGATAAGGAGGTGAGGTTATTTTCTAAATTGATGAAGAAGTACTATGATACTTGTATCTTCCCCTTTCATAATAAGATACTTACAATCTACTGTATATTTTGAAAATTAATATTTTAATTTCCATTTGTTATAACTGCATTGTAATTTTTATAAATGCAAACATTTCTATTTGTAACAACCTACCACAGTGCCTAGATTTCAAAGCAGATTCAATTGATTTGCAATCTACTCTGTTTTCAAAAAAAATGTTTTAACATCAGGTCATAGCTGTTTCCCTATACTGCATATCTGTATACATTTACACTACATGTGATTTTTTTCCTTTAAGAAACAAAAATTTCTTATACTTGATGGAATCCCATATATCTTAGCCAATTGTTACATATTTTCAATATAGCTAATGTTAGTGTATACACAATAACAACCAGAAGTAAAAAAAAAAAAAGGTTTAAGAACAGTATAATTCAAAAGAGGAGTGAAAAAACATAAAAAAGAGAAAACCCATTTTTATCTCTTTTCAATGTTGAACAAAAGTCCAAACTCAAGCAATTCTCATTGTCACATTTTAAAATGTCTTTCTCCATGCCCTTCTGTGCTACAGGATTTCCTCTATAATGATTATCAAAGTTGAAGTGAAAAGAGACAGCTGAATTCATCAGTAGGATAGGAGGGTCAAGTCAAGTTACCAGCATTCCACACGACTGATTTAGTAAGAGACAAATCCTGCTGATCTCCTTGGGTCCCATATGGCCATGGGAAGCTTTATTCTTTCTATTCTTTTTAGAGAGTAGCTCTTCTTTCCATAGCACTTTCCAACAGTAGCCCGTAGACTCATTCTACTTAACAACAGAGCCAATTCTGCCAGACCTGAGAAGAATCTAAGCCCCACTCAAACTTGGGAAGTTTGGACTTAAATAATTATTTGAAGTTTTATGTCTTTTTCACCAAGATGACAATAGCATGAGATGGCATGAGACTAATTTTTATTTGGGGGAAGATGAGGAAGTAATGGTTAGTTCTGTGCTGACTATATTAAAAATGAAATGCACAAGGGACTTGAAAGCGTAAAACTCAGAGAGACAGCTGGCTACAGGCCTAGAGTGCATGGCAGGCATGATCATATGTTTGAGAGCCATTAACATGTATGTAGTGATTGAAATCAGGGACACAGTTGTGGAAATTGAAAGGACATATTAAAAAGGAGTAACCAGCAAAAGAGATAGAAAACAAATAAGAGAAGTAGAATCTCAGAAGCCAAAGGAAGAGGTAATTTTAAGAAATAAAGCGAAACAATAAAATGACCAGCACATTGAAAAACCATGAGTCATGAGAAGCAATCATAAATCAGTTTTACTTTTGTCTTTTACTGACCCTTTAAATGTATAATATGGAGCTAATTCCACCATGTTCCATGTGGATATAAAATGAGTTAGTCACATGGCTTTTCTGGTCTTTCTCAGGCAATAGAATGTCCTGCAGTTACTTTACATTGCAAAATACAAATTCAATTCAGAAAATAGAATGTCTAATCCTGTATATTAGTCAACACTCCAATCTTTATTTAAAGAACAGACATTTTCAAGAACATACGTCTCTCCCTTTCATCTAGCTATGACATGATGAAGGCAGCAAGGCTATGACCAGAGAAGGTAGATTGGTTAGCCTGCCCCCTCATGTAGAGCCTGCAGGAAGGGTAGAAACTCAATGGACTAGCATCACCCAAAGCAGTCTATTGTTTCTGGTCCTGCATATACATAAAACTGACTTATCACTGACAGTGGTACCCTCCTGACTTCTTCATTCATCTTTCTCACCATCAGGTATCACTCGCCTTTTGTTTTAGTGCAGTCAGATGCATTTTCTTTTTGACTGGTTGCTTATTAATTCTGTAGCCCACAGGAATCTTGTCCTTTTCTCTACACAGGCCCCTTTGTCTTCTAAGTGGTACTTTGAGCACACACTAAGACAACCTAACCCTGTCTCTCTTCCTTGTGATCTTCGTCTGGTCATGAGAAATACATAGTCTTCCTTGTCATGATGAACTCTGGGAGTATAAGATATGGTGCTGGGAAAATTGGCTAGCCATAAGTAGAAAGCTGAAACTGGATCCTTTCCTTACTCCTTATACGAAAATTAATTCAAGATGGATTAGAGACTTAAATGTTAGACCTAATACCATAAAAACCCTAGAAGAAAACCTAGGCAATACCATTCAGGACATAGGCATGGGCAAGGACTTCATGTCTAAAACACCAAAAGCAATGGCAACAAAAGCCAGAATTGACAAATGGGATCTAATTAAACCAAAGAGCTTCTGCACAGCAAAAGAAACTACCATCAGAGTGAACAGGCAACCTACAGAATGGGAGAAAATTTTTGCAATCTACTCATCAGACAAAGGGCTAATATCCAGAACCTACAAACAACTCAAACAAATTTACAAGAAAAAAACAAACAACCCCATCAAAAAGTGGGCAAAGGATATGAACAGACAGTTCTCAAAAGAGGACATTCATACAGCCAACAGACACATGAAAAAATGCTCATCATCACTGGCCATCAGAGAAATGCAAATCAAAACCACAATGAGATACCATCTCACACCAGTTAGAATAGCAATCATTAAAAAGTCAGGAAACAACAGGTGCTGGAGAGGATGTGGAGAAATAGGAACACTTTTACACTGTTGGTGGGATCGTAAACTAAATTCAACCATTATGGAAAACAGTATGGCAATTCCTCAAGGATTTAGAACTAGAAGTACCATATGACCCAGCCATCCCATTACTGGGTATATATCCAAAGGATTATAAATCATGCTGCTATAAAGACACATGCACATGTATGTTTATTGCAGCACTATTCACAATAGCAAAGACTTGGAATCAACCCAAATGTCCATCAGTGACAGACTGGATTAAGAAAATGTGGCACATATACACCATGGAATACTATGCAGCCGTAAAAAAGGATGAGTTTGTGTTCTTTGCAGGGACATGGATGCAGCTGGAAACCATCATTCTCAGCAAACTATCGCAAGAAGAGAAAACCAAACACCGCATGTTCTCACTCACAGGTGGGAACTGAACAATGAGATCACTTGGACTCGGGAAGGGGAACATCACATACTGAGGCCTATCATGGGGAGGGGGGAGGGGGGAGGGATTGCATTGGGAGTTATACCTGATGTAAATGACGAGTTGATGGGTGCTAACGAGTTGATGGGTGCAGCACACCAACATGGCACAAGTATCCATATGTAACAAACCTGCATGTTATGCACATGTACCCTAGAACTTAAAGTATTATAATAATAATAATAATAATAATAAAAAGATATGCAGGGCACTGTCTTCCAACTTACCTATCCAAATCTAGCTAGACTGTTTCTTGTCAGTTAGATTTGCCAGATCTAAGATAGATATCAATGCACTGGTCTCTCTAACTGCAGGAGACACATGTCACCTTTCAAAGGATCAAATAAGACCTCTTCACTGGACTCAAGTGGAAAGCACCACCAACCCCTCCCTTTTTCCCACCAGTGAAACCTTTTCCCTCATTCTATCTTTTCGTTAATCTATTTTTATTTATTATATCTCTTTATACACCTTGTCTTTGATTTGCATGAGAATTTAATAGTCACATAACTAGTTCTTGAATGTCTACATGTTGCAAGTTCTGCTAATGTATGTATCATGCATGGTGAATAAAGAATGAATGAGAAAGAAACGAAATGAAGAAGAAAAAAATCTGCTGCTCTTTTATTGTTTAAATCATGTTTTCTTAAATCATAGTGCTCTTTTTAAAAGTTAGTAAGTGAATGAAGAGTGAGAGATTAGACAATAACTTTTAGGGCTCATAAAGCAGGGCAGAATCAAGGGAAGGAGGTTGTAGAATGAATAGCATTTTTGTAGACAGCTAGGATATTATCCATAGAGAGATGTTCGAGTTAAAATAAAGGGAGGATTTGATGGAGCAACGATCATGGAAGGGAGGAACAAGAGTAGGAAAACAGGAAGGGATTATATCAAGAACCGCGAACAGGTTATTTTTAGACAAAAATACACATGGTTTTCTTCTAAGACTAGATAAAAAAATTAAAAATGTGTGACAATGTAGACAAACTGGAGGTGGAGAAGAGATAATCTGGAGATACTTATATCTGGTTTTATTTTGTCTATGAGCAGAGGGCCAGATTATCTGCAAGGGCAAGAGCATAGAATTAAAACTGAGGAGAGTGGCAGGAGCTTAAAAGGAGAAAGAAAGTAAATTGATAAGAAGTATATACACGGTAGTGCTTCACATCAGCATAGGTACCTGATCTTTCCCCAAGTCCTCACAGATCAGGGCAGGTATAGGGTGATCATCCCTGGAGCTGACCCCACAGTACAGCAGAAGGGAGTCTGCAATCAGGTATTCAAAAGGGTCAGAATAAAAAAGGTTTTGCCTCAGGCTAAGAGAAGACAGTGAAGTTAGGCATGGGGTTGATCAAAAGAGGAGTAAGCAGGGATAATGGGCTAAAGATTAAGAGAAGTTAAGGAGCAGGTTATGTGAGGCTTCCAGGGTCAATTGGAGTAGGAAAGATATGATATATCCATAGAATAGCATTCATGGGATTAGGAAGATTTGAGAAATAGAGAAATTATAAGTGATCACAAAATCCAGAGTGTAGCCATAGAAATGGGTTGTTGGAGTGGGAAGTGAATGAAGAGGCCAAAGAACTGCATCAGTACATTTCAAAGTCGTTTAAAATAATGGCAGGAGTTAGAAAAGGGGGAAAAATAGAATCCCTCTCCTGGAACTAGAAAGATAAGAACAAAGGGGATTGATATGGTTTGGCTGTGTCCCCACCCAAATCTCATCTTGAATTGTAACTCCCACAATTCCCATGTGTTGTGGGAGGAACACAGTGGGAGGTGATTGAATTATGGGGCAGGGTCTTTCCCCTGCTGTTCTCATGAGAGTGAGTAAGTCTCACAAGATCTGATGGTTTTACAAAGGGGAGTTTCCCCGCACAAGCTTTCTTCTCTCTGCCACCACGTGAGACATGTCTTTCACCTTCCACCACAATTGTGAGGTCTTCCCAGACATGTGGAATTGTAAGTCCAATAAACTTTCTTTTGTACATTGTCCAGTCTCATGTATGTCTTAATCAGCAGCATGAAAACGGACTAATACAGGGACGGAAGAAAAGTGCTACCATTTCCAAGGACAATTTGTAATTTTAAAAAGGTAATTCTCATCACCCCCATCAATATAATAGTAGTCAACTAATATGTAAATATATCCAATCTCATTTATATAAAACTTGTGGATCTTTTTGTTTAAAACATACGCTTGGCTTGGCCTGGCGTGGTGGCTCAAGTCTGTAATCCCAGCACTTTGGGAGGCTGAGGCGGGCAGATCACGAGTTCAGGAGTCCAAGACCAGCCTGACCAACATGGTGAAACCCCATCTCTACTAAAAATACAAAAAAAAATTAGCCAGACACGGTGGCATGCACCTGTAATCCCAGCTACTCAGGAGGCTGAAGCAGGAGAATCCCTTGAACCTGGGAAGCAGAGGTTGCAGTGAGTCGAGATCGTGCCACTGCACTCCAGCCTAGGCAACAGAGTGAGACTCTGTCAAAAAGAAAAGAAAAGAAAAGAAAAATCCCACACTTACTCTGAATCTTTCATATTTTTAGAAATCTACTCAGCTCCTCACACTTTAGCTCTATTTTCTAGACTCCAACCTGCCCTCATTCTTTTTGTGTATCTGAAGTCTGCTTTCTCTCTCTGTCTCTCTCTCTCTCTCTCTCTTTTTTTTTTTTTCTGAGACAGGGTCTCACTCTGTTGCCCGGGCTGGAGTGCAGGGGCACAATCTTGACTCACTGCAGCCTCGACCTTACAGTCTCAAGCAGTCCTCCCACCTCAGCCTCCCAAGTAGTTGGGACTACAGGCAAGAGCCACTGCACCTGGCTAACTTTTTATTTTTTATAGAGATGGGGTTTTGCCATGTTGCCCAGGCTGGTCTTGAACTCCTGGACTCAAGGGATCTAGTCACCTTGGCATCCCAAATTCCTGGGATTACAGGAGTTAGCCACAGTACTCAGACTGAATTCTGCTTTCTTTATTGTAACCTCAGTATCTTCTAAAAATGTAACTTATACCCACTTGTTTGATCCTTCCTATTCCTTATCGATTTATGTAAACATTTCAATCCACCATCTAACTCAGGGAATCTAGCTCCAGTGCTAGTCAGGCCTACTGCAGAGTGACAGGAGATGGAACAGTAGTTTTTAAGCAATTCTTGTTACTGGACTAAAGTAAGGTGGGGAGTAAGAGTGAGATAGATAATGAGAGAGGAACAGAATGGGATAAAAGTCTCAGCCTTGAATTTAAGAATATTGAAGGGTAGAGGAAGCAATGTAATAAAGGAAATCAGATCTCACTTAAAGAAAAAAAGTTAAGTGAAAAAGCTGAGACAATCAGACATCCCTAGGTCACTAGACAGGGGTTTAGCTGATAACCCTGGGAAGACTAACAAGGGGGATGAGTAGAACAAAAATGGGTAATTGAATGTCACAAAATGGCACTGATGGGCATGAATGTTGCAAGGAGGACAGTGGATTGGGGAGGATATTTTTCTCCTGGTAAATGTGGTCAGAACTATGAAAAAGACAGAGGTGGCCAGGAGTGAAACAAACCAGCCCAAGAGTTCCAACTGGGGAATCTGTAGAATATTCTTTCAAAAAAGTCACACATAGGAGATAGTATGTGCAGTGATTGGCTCCTATTTTACCATGAAAATCCTGACAGTGCTTTTAAGATTTACTGTGCCATGTGCTTTCTATACTCATTTAAGTTGTTTATAATAACATTAGTAGAAAAGAGTCACGATGCTCTCAGACTATCAAGATAACAAGTGGAGTGTCACAGATTAAAATATATGTATGTCTGTATGTCTGTATTTCATGAAAACAAAAATTATTTTAATAAAAATTTTAAATGATTTTTCTAGTTTTTAAAAATCACATCAAATTTTAAAAGAAAGTCACAATGAACTAGTTTAAGTTCTTTTTCAGTAATTACCCTGTCACCTGTCCACCCTCTAATGGAGGTGTTAATGAGGAGTGGAGCAGCCAAAAGGCAGGCAGCAGGGGGGCAATGAGTTTAAAAGAGCCCAGATAATCACAAACCCTGAAATGATTAGCCATTATATTTATAAATACACACATATTGAGAAACAGATTTGACTGGTTTTATCACATGCTTTCCGAGTTCAGGACACACTACTAGCTTCTCAGGGATAGGCGCTTCAAAGAATTCATAGATTTAGTCCAGACTTTAGACAAGCGCATAATCTCTCCCTCCCTCCCTCCCTCTCTCTCTTTCTCTCTCTCTCTCTCTCTCTCACACACACACACACACACACACACACACACACACACACGGAACTGGCATTATAGTACATCTTCAAAAATACAGCAATAAACACAAATGAGTAAAGGCAAATGGCCACAGACACCCAGAGAATAAGAAGTAGAATATTAAAGAGAGTGTAACTTTCAAAAGTGATTTACTTTCATAATATACTTTACACACTGAAAAAAATCATGTTGCAGAATACAAAGCTATGTTTCTTATCTGCCAGTCTTTAAAGCTAAATTAGAAAGGCAAGGAAAATGTAAATAAATACAATGAACTAATATGCAATAAATTCAAGGGCAATGAAGAACAAAGTATATACATATATCCCACATACATATATATAAAATATATATTTTTTATATATATATATAGAGAGAGAGAGAGAGAAAGTATGTGTGTGTGTATCTTCTTCTTCAGATATGTCTTTTCCTGTCTTTCTCCACATCCAGACTCTCAGTTTTTTGAGGGAAAATATATTTTATCTCATTCAACATTCCCAGATGCTCGGATAGGGACACATCTATCAATATATAGCAACCCACTCTAGAAAATATTCAAAGATTAGCATATATTAAGTAAATGCAGATGTCACGGAACCAAAAACATCAATAACAAAAAACTTTTTTTTTTTTTTTTTTTTTTGAGACAGAGTCTCGCCTGCCTCCCAGGCTGGAGTGCAGTGGCGCGATCTCGGCTCACTGCAACCTACCCCTCTTGGGTTCAAGGGATTCTCCTGCCTCAGCCTCCTGAGTAGTTGGGACTACAGGTGCGTGTCACCACACCCAGCTAATTTTTGCATTTTTAGTAAAGACGGGGTTTTCTCCGTGTTGGCCAGGATGGTATCGACCTCTTGACCTCCTGATCCACCTGCCTTGGCCTCCCAAAGTGCTGGGATTACAGGCGTGAGTCACCACGCCCGGTCAAAAAAAATGCTTTTTACAGAAGTTATTGCTTTGCAACTGCCAAAAAAAGTCAACTGTTGGTAAAGAAAGAGTTTAATTAGTATTATAAAGATGTACCTTCCAGTCTGAGGATCAAATCCAAAGTAACGGTCTTTGCATTGGTCACAACGTTGCCCAGCAATGGAAGCATCTTGGCAAACACACTGACCAGTCAGGCTATTACAGATGTGATGAACTGAGCCAGCTGTATGGCATGAGCATGGCAGGCAGCCATTGGCACTGCCTGGAGAAATATAAAAACCTGGAAATAAAGACATTAAAAGTTTTATATATACTTTTTATCCACTCTTTTATTTAAAGCAGAATAATTGATTACACAGAAAAACAGGATACTCTACTATGGCACTATCTCATTCTCAATACAAATGTGGTTATATCCGTTCTTCAGTGTGTCAATTACGACCAAAGAAAAGCTGAGTAAATTATCTACATTGTACTTGGGTGTCTCCCAGGCATCTACAATTCAATGTATTTAAAATGTGCTGCGTATTATTTCCACAAAAAACTTGACCTCCTCTAATCAGCTCCATTTCAACAGATATTACCAGTCATAGAGTTGTTTTGCCTAGAACACTGAGGTATCTTTGGTAGGGCAGACTTATAAAATATAGGAAACCAGTTACATCTGAATTTCTAACAAACAATGAATTTTTTTAGTAAAGGTGCATTGCATGCAGCATTTGCTTAGACTAAAAAAGTTATGTGAAATTCAAATTAAACTAATTCTGTATTTCACTAAAATAAAAGTTTGCATCCTCCTCTTCTCTGACCCCCTACATTTTGCTAATTATCAAGTCCTATGGATGTTGCCTCCTAACAATTTTAAACCTTCCACTCTTCATCCCCACTACCACCACCCAGATAGTCACCAACCACTTTTTTATAACTAATACCTCAAACTGGATGCTACCACAGGGACTTCATGTTGAGTATCTCATTTAGTTGTCATAGAAATGCAAATAACGCAGGAATTATTATTACATCTATTTTGTCAATTAGAAAACAGAAGATTGAAAAGGTTAACACACTTTCCTAAAATGGTAGAGTTAATGGATAGCAAAACTCAGGTTTACACCCAGGCCACCAAGCCCCAGAGGCCATCTCTTCTAATTGCATCCTTCTTGTCCTGTTCCAATCTATTCTTCGTAGCAGTCTTTTTCCAAAGTGCAGTTTGGACATTTCACTTCTCTGTTTGAAACTACTTGATGACTTCCTATTCCCCTCAGGAAATAAATCCAAATCTCTCTTCCAATTTCCAATCCTACAGTCAGGTCCCAGTTACGTCTCCAGCTTCCGCTCATGGCCCATTCCCCGCTCAGTCCTTTGCAGTCATATTTGTTCCTCTTCTTGAGACCTAAAGGCCTTTTCATGGGCCGTTCTGTCTGCTGGGATGATTTTGACATATCTCTTTTGCTTAGCTCACTCATATATGTCAGGTCTCGTGACTTCCTCAGGCAACTTTCCCTAGGCCAGGCTAGGTATGCCTGTTACAAATTCATAGCATCCTGTTTGCTTCCTAAGTGTTTACAAAAATTATAATCAATCTTATTTCCATCAAAATCTAACTTCCATAAGGGCAGAAAACCCATCTGTTTCATTCATCATTGTCTCCCTAGTAGCCAGTACACTGCTTGGCACATAGTAGGCACTCCATACACATTCTATGAACAAATAAAAATGAGTTCAATTATTAAAAAAAAAAAAAAAAAAAGCCTGCAGAATTTAGAGATTTTAGCTTAACTCTAAAACCCATATTTTTTTTTCTTGTAGGAAAAGGAAAGAAATACAAATATGATTCAAAAGTCTATTCAAGTTACTTAAAATCTCTTTGGAGCCCGGAGATGGAAGTTAACTGTTATAAAATTCAAAAGCTATCAGGCGGTTGAATTATGGAGCAGGCATATGAGGGAGAAATGGTTCTCAGGGTTATGTGATGTGTGTGTGCATGTATCTGTACATATACATATACACACATGCACAGACACATGGGTACACACACAAGCATGTGCAAAATGCTGCAAAGAATTTTACTGAAACAATGGGGTAGAAGGATCACAGAAGGATTCTAATGAATACCGTTACAGCAAATAAAAATGAATTGCACAATTGTCATGACACTAATTCAAAGTTCATAAAATAGCAATGATATTGAAAGAAGGAGAGCATGAGCACAAAGTGAATCTATTCTGTTATCTATTCTATAGGGAACAGCAAAAAGTAATTAGGATACTCTAAAACTCATTTCAGGCTCTAGTTGAAAACAAGCCATTTTCTTATAGCCACCAACAATTGGGTTTTTTCCTTCCCCTAGATCTTGTACATTGCGTCTTACAAAGTTTCAAGGGCAGGAAAACAGAACTGTGCTCCATGGGAGGAAAAGGAAAGAGCTCAAAATCTGTGCCATTCAGTTGGAGGAAATCAACTAATACTATCATTTTATCATAATTTAGAGCCAGATTACACTATTTGTTTATTTGTATCACCTGACAGCAATTTCCCTTATATATACATTTGAAGAAATAGGTCATGGCCATGACAATTAGTATATATTCTTATACCTGATTCATCACATGGTCAAAGTCAAATTCAGAAGGCTTCCATTTAAATTCAAGGCCACTGTGGTTGTGATTCTTTGTATTTTTGTTCCTGTGAAGGTATCTAGGCCCTTAAATCCATGATGATGGCATCACGAATGTGCTAACAGCCCTCCAATTTGGGTAAATTACCCATTAGCACAGATACTTACAAGTAGAATTAATTTAGACTTATTGCAATAGCTCCAAGCCACAGAGAATTTGGAATAATTAAGGGTGATTTTTAGAAGAAATGATGTATGAGATAAACCTCTAAGTATAGTAGGGGATGGCATTTTGGTGCACAAGTTGGGTAGTCCAAATTTTGTGGAGTAAAGAATGACACAGAAAAATCAGAAATATAAGCAGAGAAGAACTAAAAAGATGTTAAGCACCCAGGGAGACTGCAAATGAAGGTAGGGCTTCCAGGAAAAGACTGCATGGGAATTTGCCTTGGGGTTAATTCCCCTCCTCCTCTCCGGAGCATGATTATAAAGGTTAATCCCACCAGTATTTTAGTTGTCCTATTTTTAAGCAGTTCTAATTAGGATGACTCAGGTAACTTCCTGTTTAAAGATTACCTCTTGCCTTACCTGAATGTGCCTAATTCTAGACCATTACCTCCCTTTTATGACTTCCAACTATAGAAAACAATCTTTTTCCTTTCCTTCTGCTTAAACTTCAACTCCTGAATGTGGCTTAATTATAACTGACCTTAATTTATTTTAATGTAATGCATTTCTGATACCCCTTCGTTAGCTCTACTTCATGTTCCAAATCTTTGTATCTGTAGCATTGTAACTGATCTTACTGAGATTTCATTTCATGAGTGATTTTGTACCACATTCTTAAGCATGGTCATTAGGACATCATTGCCTTGCATTATGTAGTGCTGAGCGTTCACACATACATGGTCCAAATCAGCTCGCTAGTTTATTATTTTCCCATATTGTTTAGCTGACCCCTGGTTTTAAACACGACAAATCTCAGGTGGAAAAATATGTATCATCCAGTTAAAGCAAAGAGTCACCCATATCATAAAATAGTGTTGCTTTATCTAGGAGAAGGATCTATAGAGTTCAAAGCTATTAGCAAGGCAGCTGGTATTATCTCCTGTAGTGGCTATTTGCACAGCACAGTATTTGTCCTGGGCATAAAAGAAGAGCCCATTTCCCAGCAATGTCCCTCCTGAGGACCATGAACAACCAGGTTTTGCCAAGGTCTTGAAAGGGAGAAAGAAAAGAAGTGTAACCTCTAGGCCTTATTCAAGAAAGGAGGGTTAAGCACTAATTGTAAGACATTTAGAAGAAACTAGTCTCCC
This sequence comes from Papio anubis, assembly GCF_008728515.1. NCBI lineage: Eukaryota > Metazoa > Chordata > Mammalia > Primates > Cercopithecidae > Papio > Papio anubis. The sequence goes on along the minus strand of NC_044976.1, from coordinate 145,598,359 downwards.
CTTAAGCCAGAAAATGGACATAATAGTTACACGAGAGCCCAGGGAGGGATGTGTGGCTCACCTATACCCATGCAACAAAAGACTATCTTGGGAATGGCTTTACGAATCAATATTTTCAATACTGTTGTATTGTTTGTAAACTATATTTCAATATAGTTGATGATAGTAGTTTTCAAATTAAAACAATAATAATTTTCCTCCATTTGGGAGTTTTAGATAAAATCTTGCTAAAATTACTTCTAGACTTACTTGATCAAGTAAATACATAAATATTAATATTATTCATCCCAAGGTATAATTTCTCTTATTTAAAACAATTTTTAAGTGTTTTTCAGTTAAATTAGATAAACTTAAATTATTCTGCTGTTATTCCTTTTTTCTGGGCTGCTACTCCCTCCATGAGCAGCTTGCTGATTCCTATTTCCTCTTAAAATTCAGATCAGAAATCATTTTCTCTAAGTTCCTAACACTCTGCTTCCTTCAAGAATTGATCCTTTCCTTCACTTTACTACTTCTCCATATTGTATATTTCTAATATTGCTCTTATCACATTGTGATACATTTACATGTGAGTCAGTTTCCCTTACTAAATCACAATGTCTTAGTATATTTGTGATTGTATATCTTAACACCAGCATCGTCCCTGGTAATTTACTCAACAGATGTTTATTGAAAAACAGATATATGAATGAAATAGATAGATAGTTGAATGGATGAATGGGTGGATGGATGGATAAAGATCTGCTACCCTCTAAAATATGAGATGATTCATTTAACACTGAAAAGGAAAATGGTAAACATAAATCTGTGAGTCATGAGAGTGGTTGGTCAGAGTGGCCTGTCCGATCAGGGAGTCTAGAGAGGAGTGTATATGAATCAGACACAATAAATTTAAAATATAGTGCTTGTCACAGCAACAGATGGAACAGAGCTATAGAAAGAAAATGTTACACTAAAACTATATCTTAGTTCTTAAAGCAAAGTACTTAATAATATGCTCATGTAAGAGAAAACATTATTGGAATTTTCTGTTTCATAAATAATCCAATTTTTCTATTTATGTGAATACCCATGAAAGGCCCTCAGTAACATATTCTCTAAGAATCAAATCCAATAACAACAAATAACCCAAATAATGACAACTCCGATTACATCTTGGAGATTATAATTAATATATGTGTGTGTGCATATTCAAAATCCACAGCAAAACTTTTATTCTCTGTTCCCATTCAGTGTTTATCAAATGTATGTTCTAAAGCCTGTCTCCTATGCCATTCCAACCATCTCCAAAATTTCTCCAATGAAGTTCTCAGAGATAATTCCATTTCTAGACCCCTTTAGTTTACCTCATCATTATTTGAACATTGTAGTTTCCCAGGACTCTGTTAATTGTCATTTTATGCCTACTACTTGGGTTTTGAACAACAGATGAAGTATCCCAGGATGTGAAGCAGTAAGCCAGAATCATGAGTTGAGATATGTTTGAAGGTGGGGGAAAGAAACAGTATTTATCTAACTCACCCTCAAATATTTATTGTGTGAATGTCTAAGACAAATATTAAGTTAGTTATTTGGAAAAAGTTCCACTCTTTAGGAGTATACACCCTGGAGTCAGATGGACCTGTACTTATAAATGGCTCTTCTACTTAATTAGATCTCATTTCCCCAATTAGATTAAAACGAGAATAATCCCAGCACCTCCATCATAGAAATACTGTGCATGTTAAGGCCGGGCGCGGTGGCTCAAACCTGTAATCCCAGCACTTTGGGAGGCCGAGACGGGCGGATCACGAGGTCAGGAGATGGAGACCATCCTGGCTAACACGGTGAAACCCCGTCTCTACTAAAAAATACAAAAAAATTAGCCAGGCGAGGTGGCGGGCGCCTGTAGTCCCAGCTACTCGGGAGGCTGAGGCAGGAGAATGGCAGAAACCCGGGAGGCGGAGCTTGCAGTGAGCTGAGATCCGACCACTGCACTCCAGCCTGGGCGACAGAGCGAGACTCCATCTCAAAAAAAAAAAAAAAAAAAAAAAAAAAAAAGAAATACTGTGCATGTTAAATGGAACTTTGCAGGCAAAGCCCTATTACAGAGCCTGGCACACAGCGGAGTCTCAGTAAATATCATCTAACATCATCTTTGTAATTGTTAATTAGCAAGTCTTCTATGACAGAGATATTTTTCTTACCAGCGTCTTTTACTTTTTTTTCCCCAGATATACCTAAGATTGTGGTCTATATTTCCTGTGATAAGATTCCTTCCTGATGATTTATCAAGGAAGAGGTTCTTACTTTGAGACTCAGGTCTCTCTGTGAAAAACATGCTAACCTAGAAAATTGTCTCACCAAACACTAGGAAATGTGGCATAATTGGATATCAACTTTGATGCACTGATTTTTAATGGAACATCAACATCTGATTCCAATTCCATTGGCAGGGTCTTGTACGCAATTCTAGTTTATGAGCTCATCACTTAATAAATATGATGTGCTACTTAATGAAACAAGATGCTTTGTTTTATGAATTGTAAAAGAAAACGAAAAGTAAATACTAGGGGGAAGCATGAGGCATTGTCCTATTAGTACAAAACATGTCATAGGAAGCTGTTTTCGTTATAAATTAGCCTTTATTTTATTCCAAAGCTGCAGAGTCTTCAATAAGCACTCTCTGCCTCTAGTTCTCAAGGACAAGGGTGGGTCACTGGCTTGGGATGCCTTGACATCCTTCCCTGCCTTCCTCAGCCTGGCCTCTGATTAAGTGCCTACTGCTGAACATTATAAGGTCATCCAGCACAGAAATAGGGAACTGGGAAAAGATATTTAGTGTTATATTTATTAGTGTGGATATGTGTACATTCATATATGTACACACACTCCAAATAATTTTAAATTAAAGCATTTTTAAAATACTTAATGGAGGTTAAGCAGCATTTTTAACCTCTGTTCAAGTTATTGAATGGCATATTAAAACCAATGTGGCTCTAATGTACCTTCTAATGTGCACTGCTGCTTTAACAAATTGCCTATAAATTTTAGTTGAATTAAACCTATTCCTTGTACATTCGTAGTAAGGTTAGGTTAATAATACATGAGGTTTCATTACATGCACCTTCCTTAATAATGTTTTTTAAGAAAGTGGGACAAGAATCTATGTGCAGTCACCTAGTATGGGTCAGCAGTATTTGCAATCACAGATGAAAGGGAGGCAGAAGTCCTTAAGCTTGCTACTCATCCCTTCCTACCCCATCCTTCTCCCTCCATGCCTCACTACTCACACACACCAGTGTGCTGTCTGCCCCTGTGGTATATGATCTAGGTCTCTCAGACATGTTTAAATAAGTAAATGAAACCTTAAGATTGTAGCAGCACATTTTACTGTGCACATTGCAGGGCTGGCTACTGCAAAACATCTGTTTATGATAAAGATACTTCAGGATAAGTGTTTCTCTTTTCAATGCAAGTTTTACTGTAAGAGACCATAAAACCAGGGGAAAAAAAATTAAAGTGGAATTTCTGAAGCAAAACCAAGAAAAAAGGAAAATCCATCCCAAAGCACATATTGCTCCTTTCATGGGCTATGCATATGTGTATACTGTATCTTGTTTTGTTAAAAAATATATAAGATACTTAGGTCACTATTATTTTTCCTCTTTTGTAAGGTTGAACACAACACTTTTGCTAAGTGTTGTGAAAGAAACATCACAGACCTTTGCTAGGTTCACACCTAAAAACAGGAGAATGCCACTGAGGTATTTTTGAAATAAAATTATTCATTAATTCAGAAAATACATAGGCAGCATTGCTATGGAGGTACTCTTATCCTTGCCTGAGATAGAGCACTGAACAATTGTGAAGGACAGCAATGAGACTTGTTGGCTGGAGAGGAAGAAATGATCTGAAGACTTCTGGAAATGAGGTCAGAGAGATCATGGACATTATAGACCATGGGGATTATTAAATAATACAAACTTTGTTTCTTATTAGCTACGGTGAAAAGCAAATGGAAGGTGGAGTGATGGGATGTGACTCAAGTTTGAACAGTATCACTTTGGCTGTCTGTTGAGAAGTGATGGAAAAAAGACAAAGGTGAGTAGGAGGCTACTTGAATAGTCCAGGAACAGAGGAAGGTGGCTTGGACCTGGCTGGTGTAAGTAAGGATGGCAAGAACTGGTCAAATTCTGGATATATTTGAGGGTAAAATCAGCAGAATTGGTTTTGTTAGATGAGACGAAGGTTGTGGGGAAAAGAGAGGGCTCAAGAATGGCTGCAAAGATTTGGTCTGAAAAGGTTACAAACCAAAAACATTAGGGGAACATTGCCAGTAAAACACAGTGGATTGAATAATTTTTCCCTCCTAAAATCCCCAGAGATAAAATTTAAAAAAAAAAAAAAAGAGAGAGAGAGAGAAAGAGAAAATGACAATCAAAGATAATCTGGAAGAAAAAGCTAAGCTCTTGCAGTGGAGAACCCAACAATAAGCTAGTTGATCCAGGTTGTATAACTCTAGAAAGAGAGATTTCGAATTGAAAGCTCCAGAGATTTCCGGAATTAGATATAAGGTGTGCTAATACCCTCCCCAACCAGAAAGTTGTCCTTCTTACATTTTAGGAGGATGCAGTAAGTTTTTCCTTTAGAAGTTAAACCAAAGAAGGTCTGGACCCAACAAATACATAAACAGGCATTATGTGAAGGGTTGCTTGTGATTGTTGATTTTATGCATCAACTTGGCTAGGCTTGGTGCCCAGTTGTTTGGTCAAACATGAGTCTAGATGTTGCTATGAATGTGTTTTGCAGATTTTCTTAGAACATAAGAGCCATCTTTGATAGGCAAAAAGATTCACTGAGAGCCCAGGGATATAGAGATGGTAAAAACTTCCAGATGGTTTAAAAAAAAAAAAAGAAGTGGAAAAGAAGCAAGAATCTGATTGGCATTGCTAACAACTAATGGTGCAAACATTTAAAATTTTTGAATATTTTTTGAATGAAAGTGTTTTCATATAGCAGTAAAATTTCAAATCATTCTTTATGTTTAGATACTTGAAGACAATAAAGACACTTCAGATATTCAAATTTTCTCCTCAAATTACTTCCCTCCTTGTATTCTTTTTCAGAAGCTACTGGCACATGTGCTCCACCAAACACACAAATAAATAAACCAAGAAGACAGAACGTGTAGGATTCAGGAAATGAAAGATCCAACATGGGAGACAGGGGAAGGCAATTGCTAGTACAGCAGCAAATGTTAACCCTTGGATATAGCTGTGCAACAGAACTGAAGATCAACCAGCCTAAACTTCCCACTCGCATATCTAGTGGGAAAAAACAAAACCTTATAGATTTCTTGAATAGAGTTCCCTTGGAGAGTTTCGTTTCCTAGAAATGCTTAAGAGAGTCCTGAAAAACTAAGCAAAGGCAAATTTTTTGAAGAAAGAAAATATAGTCAAAGCATATTATATAGCATAAATGTACAGTAAATTTATGTAGTCATAGTAAAGAAATATCTGAATGCTGATTTAACCAAACAAAGGGATTGCTAAGTAGGAGGTGAAAGCAGCTAAACAACTCATCTTCTATAGGGGGAAGAAAATAAATAATGTCTACATTTTAAAAATCAAGATTTTATATATATATATATATATATATATATATATATATATATATATCCCGGAAATACAGACATGAAAGCCCAGAAGAAACATCTAAAGAAGTTGAAGGTGTTTTCCCTGAGCATGGAGATTCCTGGGAAAATGATAAGGCTGGGCTCTTTACATTTTACTTGTTTTTAAAAATTTTGCAAATATAAATTTTGATTAAAATTCCAATTAAATTTAAAAATGACAATACTGGATAATAATACTAAGTCTTCTTCATGCAACCCCCTCCTGATCTCCTTTCTCTTTTCCTGGCTCTTTTTTTGGAGAGCTTTATCTGGTACCCATTTGCCTTTTTTTTTTTTTTTTTTTTTTGAGACAGAGTTTGGCTCTTATTGCCCAGGCAGGAGTGCAATGGTGTGATATCAGCTCACTGCAACCTCTGCCTCTCGGGTTCAAGTGATTCTCCTGCCTCAGCCTCCCAAGTAGCTAGGATTGCAGGCATATGCCACCACACCCAGCTAATTTTGTATTTTCAATAGAGATGGAGTTTCACCATGTTGGTCAGACTGGTCTCAAACTCCTGACCTCAGGTGGTCCACCCAACTCGGCCTCTCAAAGTGCTGGGATTACAGGCATGAGCCACCAGGTGTGGCCATTAGGAGAATAATTTATTAGTCACTATTTGCCTAAGCACAGATGTAACAAAACTCCTTTTCAAAGGTTTATTGCAAATTGTCTTCTTTCTTTAGAGGAAGATATAGAAAATGCATCAACACTAATACTGAAAAACAATGATCGTATTTAAAGCATTATTGTATTTTATTTACGTGTGCAATTGTCTTATTTTCCTTCTTAGAGTTGCAATATCTTGAGGGCAAGTATTATCTTATTCAACTTGCATAACTACAATAATAATATAATTAATTGTACATTGTGGGCACACAGTAAGGGGTTTATTTAATTGAAGACACTGAGAAATAATCAGGAGTTTTAACAAGGTCATCTCATTGGGCTGCTTTTTAAAGCAGGCACTCATAATCTTAAATGAGAAAAAATGCAAAAGAGAAAAACAGAAAAATGACTAATTTTAGATAATAATATAAAAAGAAACAGGTTGATAATTTCTTTCACTTCACCATTCCTCCTTTTAAAACATTTCCTGTTTCCATTGTAATGAAATATCAGTATGACTTTACTTGTACAATATAAACATGGCTACCCAGTTTACCTTTCTGGAAACTAAACACTGATATAAAAGTGCAAATAAATAATCTATTTGGTAACCTCCATAGTATCTTAAACTCTTAGCAACAAAGAAACATAATTGAGTATTGCCAAGGATCCAAAAATAATCACTATTTAAATTTATATCATATATTTACTTGTAAATTATTCTGTCAGTTTTCCCATCAAAATTTAAGCTCACTGAAAGTACTGTTTGCTACTACACATAAAATGTTCTCTGACTAAATTAAGAACTCAACAGTACCCAGAAGAAAATGATTTCTCAGTAAGAGAAATGTTTATCTATATGAAGATAACTGTACTGTTCAACAAAATATAGTAATCCAAATCTATAGCTTGATCATTCTAGCTTTTCATAACCAGGTCAATATCCTGGGTCAATAACTCAGCAAGGCCACTGATACATTATAGCATATCCTGGGAAGGAAGAGTGACTAGAATAGAAGTGATTCTATAAGGCAAAGCATGTAAGAAACAGTTGAAGATACCAAGAAGAGATTTTGTACATATATTTCCTCAGGACTCAAGAGACCTTCATTAACTTTGGCTGATTTTTAAAAATTGCTAATAATGAGATCTATCCAAAAAGTACAAAACTGATGGTCATTAAAAGCATCTGTTTGGAAGTAAACTAATGTTCTGCCAACCAATTTTGCAAGTGTAGGACATTCCTAGTATAGCCAAGGCTCTCTTCAAGGATCAATTTCTTTCTTATTCCTTATAATAGCAGAGGCCCCAAGTTTTAAATAGACACCTGGATATTCAGATAGAGCATCTATTTGCCAGCCTCTTTTTCAGTGAGGTATGGACATACAAAGCAGTTCTGACCAATAGGATATGAGTAGAACTGTTACAGGCTCCACTCAGGTACCAGCTTAAAGATAAAGCTGCTTACTCCCAGCTAGAAATAGACAGTTGGAAGAAAATATGGAAGTCCCCTATTGAGAAGGACAGGGGAATGCCTTTAGAGAGTCAGTAAGCTGAAGAAATGGAGCTTCAAATATGTTTTCTCAGTCTGGTACATTTTATACTAAATATTTTACAATACCCTGTTGAAATTTTTCAGTAAATAAAAATATTTTCACCATGTTTAATGCTCCCTACTCTTAGCTCATTGATTCCATTTATAGGTCCATATGGTCTTCCGAAGAAAGAAGCATAACTATGGAGTAATAACAATGAGATCTGTATTATTATTTCTTGAACATAAACCTCCCTTCAAGGTCATACAATAAATTGAACATGAAGACAATAGAAGCTTGAGCACATTTTCAAAAATGCATTATTTTCAAGTTTTCTATAGGTTTGAGTTAAACCACCTCTTAAAACACTGATGCTTCATGTCAACTTTGTTGTTCACTGAGTGATGGAGAATTGTAGGCAGTATGTTGAATAGTAAAACTAGTCAGAGGATGCCAACTAACATTGAAAAGGAGGATTATACTGCATTCCATGTCGGGAAAGGAGAATGAACCAAAGCATCAGGTAGATTGAAATCAGCTCTGCATGCGACATGTGTAGCTCTGGTGAAGTGGCTGCAGTGTCTGAAGAAGATAGGAGTATCAGGGAGCAAAGCTGGGTGTCTAGACTATGACCAGAAGATACAAACTCATAAAGGTTTTCCCAGATTGGACTCAAATGATAAGCAAAATAAAACCCATTTTAGCTAACCCTACAGGAGAATGATATAACTAAATAAGTGCTTTAGGGGAATTATTCTGCTAATACTATATAGGGTAGATAGGAAAGAGCCATAGATTTGGGTGGGAGAAAGTGGCTTAGAGTTGGGAACAAAGAGATCACTACAATGAGAGCCACAAAGATGAAGGAAAGAGCAATGAAGTCAGTATTTTTTCATCCTAGGAAGGGCACAAATGAGACAGAATTATGCATGATGTAGATTATATTATCCATGGCTATTTCTGCATGATATACAAAACAACCAGAAAAGGTTTTCTAACTATTTTAGTTCATCATTTAGATATCTGGTAGGTGTACAAAGTACTGAGATGATGGGTTGGGTCTTTCATTGAAAGGACCAAAAGGAGCAAATGTTTGTTATTATGATTTCAGAGTTTATCTAAAATCAGAAAAATTGTTTAAAACGTGTGACTTGTATTGTATATACAATTAAAGTTAGAATGGAACAGTAAATTTTAACAATTGATAATTACTCAAAAGGATATAACATTTGATCTATTAGCTTTTTTTGGTGTACGTAGAAAGAAGGATGTATAAATCATGGTTATTTGACTGTGCAGGAGACAGAGTACCTACCTTGTTTCCAAAATTAGAGATATTGATACACAGTGAAAGAGAAAAAACCATCATCTTAGGATACCAAAAAGTTAATTGCAAATTTGGAAGGATTAACCCGAAGGTAAAAAGAGTGAGTGTGTTGTATCTGTCATTTAGGCTGTCTGCCCAGGTCTCCATAATCTTCCTGTTTTCTGGGATACTTACCACCTTGCTCCTACCTGATGAAAAGGTCCCTAAAAGCCATGCTCATTTTACAAGTATGTGACACCCCTGGCCACAGTGAATTGGCTCAGAGGTAATCAACCAAACAAAAGTGAGTCAATTCCAATTTTCCTCTAGAAATTTTAACTAAGAAGTAGCTAATAAATCTCTCTGTTGTAGCTGGTGGTAGAATTATAAACAATTTCAGGGGACATAGGGTGGCCATATACCCATATAGACAAAGAGAGAAGTAAAGTCCCCTTCTGCAAAAGGCAGACAGAGAGAGAGAGAGAGAGAGAGAGAGAGAGAGACGAATGAATATGTATCAATGGAAGCATTCTAATTCCTGAGTCCTGACTGTAGTGGTCCTTCTTAGGTTTTTATGGAATATCTAGTTATAATATAGTCTCCATTTACGTTTAAACCAGTTCAAGTTGTTTTCTGATACTTACATGTCAAAAAGAATGAACACTTCATCAATTCCTTCCTGTCTCTTTGATCTTACTTGTCACACTGACCAATGCCAAAGGAAAAACGTGGCCCAGTTATCCTAGGCCGGGTTCTTTGCTATGTAAACAGAACTTTTGTTCTACTCCTTCTCTGGCAAGCAAATCACACTTTTGAGTTTGTATCATGCTCATTTTTATAGACCCATATAACTCACAGCTAATATTGGCTGACAGAACAACAATTAGCACAGCTGTTAAACAACTGATAAATACTTATATTTATCATGATATCATAATGAGTATTTTAGTTAAAATCTTAAATGCAAGGAGAGCCATAGATGGGGTCTATCCCTCTTTCAATTGGGAAAGAGATGGAAAGATAAGTTTGTATACAATAAGATTAAACAGTAGCCTATTTTATTAATTTGATGGCATGTAGAAACAATTCTAAGTATTTCTATACAAAGCTAGAACATATAGCCTCTTCAGTAAAAACATTTAGCCAGCTTTATTTGAGATTTAGTCCATCATTTGAATATTTGGCATTGTATGGATATTCAACTCAAATTTTCCTTTCTCTGGAAAATAAAATTGACTCTTCTTAACCTAATTTTTAAAAAAACTGTTAAAAGGAAATTAAGTCTCAGTTATGAAATAGATCTGATTGGTTGAGTTTTATCTAAAGTATCCTCCCAAAATAGTAACATAAATAAGCCTGATAATTTTGAACGAGTTAAATGGTTGTATCTGTGTTGGATAATGATCTAAATACAACAATGATTTTGGAAATGAAATTTGTAGAAGCCACAATCCAGAAACAGGGATAAGTCACCTGTTATGAGTTAAAAAAGGAATATCATTGTGCACTGAAAACATAACACATTTCTTTCTTACCTGGTTGACATTGATTACACCTTCTTCCTTGACGATTAGGCACACATAGGCACTGGCCACTGATTGGGTCACAAATGGTCCCAGGTAATGTCCCCAAGGAGTCACACTCACACATCTGGCAGCCTTGAAAATTGTCAATGGTCAAATTGTACCTGTGAGGCTCACACTGATTACAGCGAAGACCTGTTACCCCTAATTTGCAAGGACATTGTCCTGTTGATTTGTCACACAACAGAGAGCCATTTATTGTCCCAGCCTTATCACAGTTGCAAGGCAGGCAGAGGAAAGAATTATTTTGCCGTAAGTAGAAGTGTCCCTCCAAACATTTATTGCACTGTCTCCCTTCAACATTGGGCTTACAGATGCACTGCCCTGTCTTAGCATTACAGACAGTCCCAGGGAGGGATCCGGCTGTGTCACAGTCACAGGCCTTACAATTGGTGACATCTAACCCATAAAAGTTTTCTCTGCAGGTGTCACACTGAAGTCCTTTAGCTTCTTTTTTGCACTCACACTGCCCAGACAGAGGATTGCAGAATTTGTTCACTGAGCCATGGAGGTTACACTGGCAGGGCTCACATCCATCATCATTAAAGCTTCGGAGAAATTTAAATCCAAAATTGCAACGATCACACCTAAGCCCTAAAGATAAAATATATTTAAAAGGTGAGGATGGAAAAATGATTTCATTCAAGATAGATGAGGCACAAACAATGCTACTGCAGACAATGCGAACACAAAATATTGAGTGTTTTCTCACAAGTAGTGCCATAGAGGGCTAATCATACTCTCAAAATACAATGGCAATATTTAATTTAGCTTTAATATACAACTGTTTGCAATGAACTTCATAAATGTTTAATTATTACTTAATGCAAAGAAAATGCTTAATGCAAATGTTGTTTCTGTTACATATGCTGGAGCTCTTTTTCTCTTTAACAAATCTTAAAAACTATTTTAACAAATGTGTTCATTTAAAATTATAGTAGAATTACATAGGACAAATTAGTTGTTTTCCTAAAGATAAGAGATCTCTAAAGATGTTTAATAAAATGTTAACCTGAGTACAAAGTTTCAGCTAGACAGAATGAATAAGTTCTGGACCTCTATTGTGCAGCATGGTGACTATACTTAGTAATAATGTATTGTATACTTGAAAATTGCTAAGAGATTAGATCTTAAATGTTCTCACCCCAAAAACGTGATGAGTACATGAGGTGATGGATATGTTAATTAGCTGGAATTAATCATTTTATGATGTGTACATATATCAAAACATCATGTTGTCTGCCATAAATATATGCAATTTTTATTTAATTACACCTTAGTGAAGCTGGGAAAAAAGAAAAAAAAAAGTAAGCTGATAACTATTTTTGTGAAAACAGCATATACACTTATTTCTGAATCCAGACATTTAAGTAATTAATATAAATAAAACTTATCCAGGGCAATTCTTAGTTTAATCCTTTTGTATGCTCCTCTATTTTATCATTTTCAATTAATATAAATTATGCTCTCCTTGGCTCATAAAGCAATCACATTGCTTGTCATCTTGTATGACTCAGAACATACCTCTTTAAACACTAAGTAAATTCTGTTTTTTATATTACTTCTATTTAAAGTAGTACACATATACATTTTACGAATGAAGAAAAATGTTTTATCACCTATACTTAAATCTTTGACAAGTAAGGTTATTCTAATAAAAGAGTATTACAAGGCGAAGAAATAAAAAAATTAGAATAGTAAATGTTTAGATGCAAACTGTTTCCTTTAGATAGTCTCCAAATATCCATGAATTTAAATAACTGACTGCATGAGTTGAATCAACTGAAACATTTACTTCAAGCTATAATTGCAATTTAAAAATTAGTCTTAAAATAAGAGTCAAAAACACACTCAGGAACTCATATGTAGAAAAACATTTCCTAAACTGGAAGGAAATGCATAATATATATGAATATATATGGATAAAAATTCAAGAACTCCAATGGAAGGCAAGTTCTTTAACAGTGATGAATGACTCACCTAAGGCATATCATTTAATTTCAATAAGGAAAATAAAAAAGGACCACTATTGCTGCAAATTTTAAAAATAACTGTATTGTTAGCAAGAATTATGACTCATTTTGAACTATTAAAATTGGTCTACATGGATTCATATCATATCAGTTTTAAAAATATGCGCAGTGCTTATTTGAATATGCCATACATATTCCTGACAGGTAATCTATTCCTAACGATACTCAGGAAGGCCTACAGGGCATCACATTCGGTGTTAACAAGTACAGGCGAGTTAGCACACTTGGCATTTAATTCACATTCTTCTCTCTTTTTATTCCAGATGAATGACCTACTTTAATAAAATTATTGGTGCTAATGTATTTTACTGGTGATAGAATCATTAGTAAGATTTAACAGTTTTGTTAACTCTAACAGTTTGCTTTCTGAAGCATATACAACATACACTTGTATTTTCTGGGTTTCTTTTTTTTTTCATATTAACAAGGTGAAATTGAATAAAGTTACTTGCTCATCCCATTAGGAAAGTAAATATATATGGCATATCAAGTTTTTGTTTTTATAAAAAATGCCACATTTGCAGAAATAACACTAGAAAGAATTATTATTTATAATACTGAAGTAATTTAGAATTTAGTCTTCACAAAATGTATATTTCTGTTTCCTGCAGAAAACCATCTGGATCAATCAACAAAACAGGCACATAGTAGGGATAGCATAACACATTCTAAATTAATTTTGATTTTTGCCTTCCTCAAGCTCTGGAATCTAACCATCACATGAAAGATTTCGTTGATACAAAGAAGTAATTATTTCACTGTCTTTAAAGGCCTTGCTTTAACTTCTGTTTTCACATCTTGAGTTTAAAATAAATCTCACATTAAAGAACAAAGGATGCCATACAAATTGAATTCAAGGTCTTAGAATTCCTTCAGCATCATAGATAGCACATACAAATACGTACTTCTCTTTACACGTTAGTTATTCTTTCTTTCTAAAAAATTAGTTTTTGTATGCTTGAGATGCATAAAGGCAAATTACATTACAGATTTTCATGTAATGTTTCTTTAAACCAGAGAAATCTCATGTAATGCCATTAAACACACCTACATTCTCTTTATTAAATTGAAACGCTTGTCTAGCTGAATTGTGTAGCATGATGTATACTTACATAAATAAAAGATAAAGAATTAGATTTAGAGGTATATTACAGAAATGAAAATAGTATTCAGAATGATATGTACATATGCTTGTGTACATGTAAGCATTTGTGTGTGTGTGTGTGTGTGTGTGTGTGTGTGTGTGTGTGACAGAGAGAGAGCGAGAGAGTGATCACTGCCAGGCATATTTTTATTATTGTAAGTTTCAGGTCAGTGTTAGACAAACCATGGATGACTTGGTGTCTTGAATGACAATAGAAAGGCAAAGGTCTTTTTTAAACTTCCTATATGAACCAAGACATATTCAGTTACAATACAGGGCTCACTTCATCAGGAAACTTTCCTCTCATAATATTCTCATATATCAAAATTTCAAAGTGCATTATGTACATAGTGCATTTTGGGCACATGATAAATTTTGTCCTTATGTGGCAATGGTTCCCCTCAAAAATGTTGGATGTAATAAATTGCTATAATCAAATCTAATTTCTGAAAAATACCTGTGGGAGTAACAAACAAAAAAGCACGTCTTGTATAAAAAAATGATAAATAACAGCGAAGGTAGCTGTTTATTATAATCAACTTGGTGCTGAATTACAAAATTAAAATCATGTAGCCCTTTATAAGTAACCCGAGCAATATACATGATCTGTAGAATTACGTTGACTTATTTTGCATTTCATAGGAACAGTTCAAAGAAATATAATAGAAAAAAATGGAAAGATTTATCACAAAGGACCCTGTAGCACAGAATATTTTGAAAAAATCCATTTATTTTGGTCTATTAAGAAAACTAGCATGAAAATGATTTGCTTAGAACTCATTAAGTGTAAAACATTTTGAAAAAGTGCTAATTTTCTAAAAGAAACATCTATGCGGTAAGCAAATTATATCTTTCTATGACTTATTAGTATGGGACCATGTGAACTAATGCATCTACAGAATAAAGAAACTTCTAAAGGGTTGATTAAACTAAGCTTCAAGCTGTAGTTTGATAGAATTATTAATTTAATCATTTTAAACAGTTAATTTCATCCAAATTTTTTTTTCCAGCCTTCCTTGAGCAAAGAAATTTGCTTTACTCTTCAGTTAAGAAATCAAATAGAGAATTTTATTCCAGATGGTAATAGAGATGTGACTGTAAACTTTTGCATTACACGTACCAATAACGTTTGCTTTGCACTTGCACTGGCCTGAATTTTGGTGACAGGTAATATCTCCATCCACTGTCCCAGAGGTATTGCAGTTACAGGGACTGCAGCCATCAGGATCCAACTCTTGTAGATTGTAGAATCCATTCTGGCACTGATTGCACTGTCTGCCAGACACATGTCTCTTACAATTACACTGGCCTCCAATCTAGAGAAGATACAACATTTTGTAGAATGATGAACGTATCTATTTTTAGATAATTTGCTCATTAGGTACAAGACAGGGAGGGAGGGAGAAGAAAACTAAATGTTCAACAGACAAGAAGGTAATAAGATATTTTTCCTCTTGACACACAACATGGGAGGCTTCAGCAGGGGGAATATATAGAACTGAATGAAAATAAAATCCATAGAAGTTAGTTGTATAAGAATAAAAGGGAAATGGGGAATTAACCATTAAATACTATATATAGAAATCAAAATATAAATATGTAGAGACTGAAAATAGAAAACAGTCAGCAGTTAATTTAGTCTTTAGGACACCATTTCTCTTTTTTTTTTTTTTTGAGACGGAGTCTTATACTGCCACCAGGCTGGAGTGCAGTGGCGCAATCTTGGCTCACTACAACCTCTGCCTCCTGGGTTCAAGCGATTCTCCTGCCTCAGCCTTCCGAATAGCTGGGACTACAGGCGCCTGTCACCACGCTCAGCTAATTTTTGTAATTTTAGTAGAGGCGGGATTTCGCCATATTGGCCAGGATGGTCTCGATCTCTTGACCTCGTGATCCGCCCACCTCAACCTCCCAAAGTGCTGGGATTACAGGCGTGAATCACCGTACCCAGCCCACCTCTCTGTTTGATTCCTCTTGTTTACTGTCTCATTGATTTAAACTTGTTTTGTAAATGCTAGGTATTTAAATTAAGGGAGAATCTTTCTATAATGATATCATCCCATAAACAATGTAACAATATTTAATGTTATTTGTTAATAGAATTATTTATGCCTATTGATACTGACCCTAATACATGTTTTCTTACCCAACTCCCCTTTTCGGACTATTCAGCATATGTATGATTCATTTCACCACATTAAATATATTTAGCTGATTTATATTGTGGTAAGAAATTCCAAAAATGTTTCTTGTTTTAAAGCATTTTCAAGCAAAATAACAGCTAAAACACTGTGCCATTTTACTCTTCAAGCATCTGATTTGAGAAGAATGAAAATACATAAAATATAATGTTCATCTACTTTACGCATAGATAATACTATGTTGATTAAAGAAAGATGAGAACTAAACTCTTCATAAGCAGACATATGTATATAAAATGTCAAATAAATATGAGAAATTTAATAACTTAGGACTCTAACACAGCAATGTGGGTACAGACTTCAAATCTCTTTTATAGTCCCTGACATTTTCCCCCCTGACTTTCTTTCACTTGGATTGAATCCAGCTCTTCACATTTGGAGGCAGAGTTACCATAGAGGGAAGTAACCTACTTGTGAAAAGATATTATTTGATTTCTATTTAATTTCAAGGATATTTAAAAATATCCAGGTTGGGATTCAGTTACAAGAAGGACTTAGAAATTAAATAATTTTTAAAGACCTATCACTGCCTCAATTTTCCTCATCCAAGAAATAGAGACTCACTGGAAGCTTTATTTAAGGATAAATTAAGACAATTGATATGAAAATATCTAAGACTAAAAGATAAATGGTTATATGCAAACCAAATGTAGTTGTAGATAATAATGAACCTCAATATCAAAGATGCATATAGGTTTAGAAAGATGAGTAAGAACGATGAATTGCCTTCTTGTGCCTGACTGTTTCTTGGTCTTATTCACATCTAGTCCAAAGGATACAAAATCATTACTCAAGACAGAGATTTGATTCAGCCTACAAAACTAAATGGCATTTATTGGTGGATATGTGTAATATACAGGCAAATCATGAAAATCCAATAGGCCTGTCAGTACATACTTGTAACACTTCAAGTACATCAACCCATAACTCAGGCCTGATTATTTGCTGGTACTTTATAGGTATCAGTCCTGTTCTCCAAATGGATGGTAAACACCTTAAGGCATTGGACATACATTATGTTTCCATCAAATAATAATCTTAAACATTACCCACATGTAAACAATACGTTTTCAAATAGCAAGGAAGCGTGCAAAAGGTAAAGAGAAATAAAAGTGCAAAAACTTTTTCTTTTATATGTTTTGTTATATTCTTTTTTTTTTTTTTTTTTTTTGAGACGGGAGATGGCTTAACTTTTGTTGCTCAGGCTGGAGTACAATGGCGCAATCTCCGCGCACTGCAACCTCCACCTCCCAAGTTCAAGAGATTCTCCTGTTTCAGCCTCCCCAGTAGCTGGGCCACCATGTATGGCTAATTTTTTGTCTTTTTATTAGAGACACTGTTTCACCATGTTGGTCAGGCTGGTCTTGAACTCCTGTCCTTAGATGATCTGCTCGCCTTGGCCTCCCAAATATTTGGGATTACAGGCATGCGCCACGGCCCTTGGTCTTGTTGTATTCTTATTTACATGTAATGCATGTATCAGCTGAAGCGTCCTTACCTTTTGAAATCTAGATAAGGCTGCCTATGACCCTAATTCCATTCCTGAACGACAGAAGTGCTCCTTAAGTTTATAAGAATTCTACGCATATTGATCATTTCATAGTTGCCCTGACCCTACACTTCTGCTTCTTCCATTTTGAAGTCTTTCTGGCTCCTACCAGCACTGCCCTGTGTCACTCAGAGGTGAAACTCAGCTAATGCCTCAATTTCAAGAACTCTTGTTCAAAACAAACGAAGAAACAAAATGTAGTTGTTAACCTTTATTAAAGGTTTGGGGTAAAAGAGGAATTAAATCATTACTTTACAATTCATAATATCCCGTTAGTTTCCCCTATAGCTAGAGATTTTCATCGGCACTCCAATTATCTACCATCTCTGTGGCTTCTCTGTTCTTCCTCCTTGCTCTGCCATAAAGCATATCCACTTTTTTCTGTACACCTGACTTTGCATGGTCACTTTCTCACATACATCCCAAAAGTGTATATTATTGCCTTGATTCTTGTGAAAACCTAAGTCTTATCCAGATATTTTTGTCAATAAAAACAATTCTTTCTATATGAACAACTCTGTCACAAATTAATAAAATAACAAGGTTACTCCCATTTCATTAATCTAAGTTTCTGTAACACATGTAGACCATAATTTCTGTATATTAACTATATCTTAAAATATAGTTTAAAACTAAAGTAAGGCATTATTACTTTTAAAAATGTTAACTTTAGTCAGTTTCCCAAAATTCAACTGAAAATACCAAGTTTACTTCTGTAGATTCTATACCTGTAGATGTGAGAAATCTACAGGTATAGATTTTTAATGTGAGAAAATACAAATCTACTCATACACTAAAACCAATTCCTGTCCACCAAGAAGTAGAAAGAGAGAAAGGCATTCCTCTTTCTTTTAAAAATATACTTCCAAATCATAAGACACTCTTTGGTACGATCCTTCCACGACAACTCTAGATTGACCTATTGGTTTTCTTTGGCCAAATACTAGCACATATAATGCTTGCAAATATGATTCAAACAGACATTTAAAAATGCCTGCAAAAGCACACCAGCATGGCACATGTATACATATATAACAAACCTGCACGTTCTGCACATGTACCCTAGAACATAAAGTATAAATAAATAAATAAACAAATAAATAAATGCCTGCAAATTTAGAGTTCATTCTCTCTTGCTGGGCTTGGAACTCTGAGATCACCTTGTGAACAAGCTCATGCTATCCTGCTAGAATGTTAGAGGTTGTATGGCAGAAAACTGAGGTGCCCCAGCTAATAATTGCTCCTACTGCCCCAGTGAACAGCCAGCTTGTCAACCACTACATAAGTGAGTGAGGTCTTCCTATCTAACTGCTACTTGACCAGCTAGCTAATCACAGACAAATGAGAGAGTCCAGAAGAGGTTGGACAAGTCAGTGCACGCCAGCACTGAGCCAAACCATAGAATCCTAAATAAATAAGCAATTTTTATTGTTTTTAGCCACTAACTTAAGCAGCAAATGTTAATAGATACAATATCATTGACCAGAACTTAAACCACATTTCTACACCTAGCTGCCAAGGAGGCTGAGAAATGTAGATTGTTCTCTATGATCATGTGATCAACGACTATTGAGCTTTCTTTTACTAGCATGGAAGGAAAGACAGATAAAGCAGTACAATTACTATCTCTGATAACAAACAAATATCTATTCACAGTTCAAGTCATGGAGATTCTCCTGCTCTTTACGGCTTAAAATGCAATTTGGTCTTAGAAATTTCGGTCTTGCCTGAATCACAGTTTTGGCCTTTAACACGCTTTCAGCCACAAGAGTAGAGGAAAGAAATGATCATCCCCATGAGATGCAGTTAGAAACTCAGAAATAACTTTCATTAGCCTGGCTTGGGTCTTCTCTTCTTTTGCTAATTTCGTAAAGTAGAAGATATTTCTTTGAAGTCTTCATCCTTTCCTACCATAGGCATTTAGTGCTATTAATATACTACTAAGTCCTGCCGTATTGGGCATCTCACAATTTTCTTATACTGTGTTTTCATTTTCATTCAGTTCAGAATACTTTTTAATTCCTCTTTGGGTTTCCTCTTTGAATCTTGGGTTATTTAGAATTGTGTGAGTTAGTTTCCAAATATTTAGAGCAATTCCAGGTTATTTTGTCATTGATTTCTAACTTAATTTAACTGCAGCCAGATAATGTATTTTATATGACTTGAATTCTTTTAAATCTTTTGAGGTTTGTGTTATGGTTCAGAATTTTTTCTATTTTGGTAGATATTTTGTGTAGGCCTGAAAAGTAGGTACAGTTTGCTGCTCTGTTGGGTTGAATGTTCCATAACTGGCCATTAGGTCAAGTTGGTTGACAGTATTGTTCTAATCTATGGATTTACTGATTTCCTGTCAGTTTGTTCTACTAGTTATTGAGAGAAGGGTATTGAAATTTTTGCCCACAAATGTGGATTTTATTTTCTCTTTCAGTTACATGAGTTTTTGCTCTGTGCATTCTGAAGCTCTGTTGTTGGTACAGAAATATTAAGAACTGTTATATCCTATTGATAAAATGACTCCTTTCACAAAATGAAATTACCGTCTTCATCCTGGCCAATATTTTATCTTGGAAAAAATTTCTAAAAATTCATATTTTCTCATATTAATAAAGTCACTCTAGATTTCTTATGATTAGTACTCACAGGATTTATCTTTTCCAACATTTGCTTTTAACCTATTTGTGTCTTATACTTAAATATATTTTCTGCAAGCAGCATATAGTTAAGTTGTACTTTTTCCTTTTTTAACCAATCTTCCAGTCTCTGACTTTTAAATGGATTATTTAGAACACGTAAATTTAGCATTATTATTGATATGATTAGGTTTAAATCTATTATCTTGATATTTTCTTTCTATTTGTCCCATCTGTTTGGGATTTCTTTTTTCTTCTTCTTCTTCTTTTTTTTTTTTTTTTTTTGCCTGTTTTGTGTTATTTTATATTTCTTTATGATTCAAATTATCTCCATGTTGGTTTATTAGCTATAACTCTTTGTTTTATGATTTTAGTGGTTTCTATTCAACATCTTTATCACAACCCAGCTTTAAGTGACATACTACTTCAAATAGAGTATAAAGATCTTACAATAGTATACAATTGTCCCTTGAACAACACGAGTTATCACTGCATGAGTATACTTGTAAAAGAATTTTCTTCCACCTCTGCCAGCCCTGAGGCAACAAGACCAATCTCTCCTCTTCCTCTTATTCCTCCTCCTCATCTTACTCAAAGTGAAGATGAAGAGGACAAAGATCTTTATGATCCAGTTTCACCTAACAAATAGTAAATACATTTTCCCTTTCTTATGATTTTCCTAAAGATTCTTTTTTCTCTAGATTACTTTATTGTAAGAATACAGTAAATAATATATACACAATAAATGTTAATTGACTGTTCATGTTATCAGTAAGGTTTTTGGTCAACAGTAGGCCATTAGTAGTTATGGTTTTGGAGAGTCAAAGTTAAACATGAGTTTTTGACTGGGCAGGAAATCAGTACCCCTAACTCCCATGTCATTCAAGGGTCAAGGGTACTTCCTTTTCCCCCTCCTAATTATTGTGTTATTACTGCCAGACATTTTACTTATACATGTTATAAAAGCTTTACTATATTATTATTATTTTTAAAAACTGTCAACTGTATTTAAAGAAAATTAAATCATTAGAAAAATACCCTCCATATTTGCCAATGCAGTTGCCATTTTGGGTGTTCTTTGTTTCTTTGTGCAGATCCATATTTCCATATGATACCATTTTATTTCCAACTGAAGGAATTCTTTTTAATGTTTCTTATAGTATAGGTTTGTGTGTGATGAACTCTTTCATTATATGTATTGCAAATAGTTTTTATTTGACCTTCATCTTAGATCTCTTTCCTAGATATAGAATCATAAGTGCACTATTTGTTTTCTTTCATGGTTATAAGAATGTTGCCCCACTGTCTTCTTCTTTGCATTATTTTGGATAGGAAATCTGTTGTCATTCTTACTGTTTTATCTATGTATTTAACATGTCTTTTTCCTCTGGCTGCTTTAGTATTTTATTTTATCATTAAAAATTTATCACTAGCTTTGAGCAATTCAATTATAATACGCCTTTTGTGATTTCCTTCGTGTTACTTATTTTTTAGTTTTCTTGAGATTCATGGGTGTGTGGCTTTATGGTTTTCAGTCCTTACTGTACTTGGAATTTTTCAGCCATACATTCTTTGAATATTTTTTATGTTCCCAGCTCCACTCCACCATTCCTGTAGGGACTCAAATTACACATACACCAAGCCTCTAAAAGTTGTCCCACAGCTCACAAATGCTGTTTTCATTTTTACAAATGCTCTTTCAACTCTGTTTCATTTTGGATAGGTTTATATTACTATGACTTCAAGTTCACTAACTTTTTAAATATAACATAAAAGTTTTATGTTTAATGTATAACCAATTATATCCAGTGTATTTTTATTCCATACACTGTAGGTTTTTCTCTGGGATTTTTATCTGTAGGGTTATTTAGTACCTTCCATATTTTTATGTAACTTTTAAACTATGTAAAATTATAATATCTGTTTCAATATACGGGTCTGATAATTCTAACATCTCTCACAATTCTGGATCAGTTTTGACTGATGTATTTGCATCCTCATTATGAGTTGTACTTTCCTGTTTCTTTGCATGCCTGATAATCTTTGATTTGGTGTCAGAGACTGTGAATTTTTTCTTGCTGGGTACTACGTATTTTAGTGCTCTTACAAATATATTTGAGTTTTGTTCTCGGATGCAGTTAAATTACTTGGAAACAATTTCTTTTGAGTCTTGCTCTTAAGATTTATTAGGTGGTATTGAAGTAGTTACCAGCCTAGGGCTATTCTCCACTATTGAAGCTAGACCCTTTTGTGTACACTTATCAAAAGCCCCGTGAATCATACATTTTCTCTACAGTTCAGCTGGTGGAAATAGGCACATTTCCCAGCATTACATGAGTGTCTTTTAGTAATTGAAAGTTGTGCTTTCTGCAGCCTCATACATGCAGTGATCAGTACTCAAGTGAATTCTTAAGGAAGATGCTCTGTAGATATGTGGAATTATCTCTGTGTTCCTCTCTCTCCTCTCTGCAAACTAACTACTTTGAATTCCTGAAACACTTGGCTATATCTCTTCAATTTGGAGAAGAACCCTCTGAGCTCCATCTGGGTTTTCTCTCCCTAAGTCATGGACTGGAAATACTCCGAAAGCAGCAATCTGGGTCAATTGTAAGATTCACATAATTTATTTCCTATTTCTCAGTAAACATTGTCCTTGTTGCCTGATGTCCAACATCTAGCAAACAATTATTTAATACATTTTGTCCTTATTTTTATAATTTCAAGTGGGAGGATAAATTCTATCACTCTGTTCAGTTAGAAGCAAAGTCGCAAAAAGACATTTGGACATGACAAAACAACTATAAACTCAATTTAAGAGGAAACTAGTTAACAACACTCAGAGAGAATTTTCAGGAGCCGCATCATAGACAGAGTTCCATTGGGAAACATTTATTCAGCTGTTTAACGTAGCTCCAAGCTCTAAACCCAAATAACATAGAGCTCCAAAGAAGTTTGGCAGTGACACCTATGCTTACTATACCACGAAAATGGAAAACCACGGATCAAAAACCTCATGCCATCTTTCAACTGTTCCTGTTAAGCAGCCAAAATTGGAATCCTGAACCTTCAATCCCCTCATCAGCACTACACTTTCTCACAGACAACTCCAAAACATAGCAGAATTTGGATGGAGATTAGCAGAGGTGCAATGCACACTGTAATGTTTAGAAGCTTAAGAAATAGCATTATAAACAGGAGTAAAATTTGGAAATATACTGGTTGCTGTGCATGTGGTTGGGAGCAAAGGAAGGGAAGCAAAAGATGTGTTTTAATGTAGTAACTACTCAAATAATTTAAATCTATAGTCTGTTGCTTTATAACAATTGAAATGGAAGATTTCATCTCAGTCTGGGTTACCACTATAAGATGTTGCTGCCAAATACAGTAAATTAAATTATAATCAAGCTGATCTGTAGGTATATATCCTATTGTGGTAAGAGAGCTAGTGCCCAGGAAGACGGAACTAAAGGATAAGTATATTGTACATACTCTGCTTTCTGATAAAGGATCCAACTTGTTAGAAAGGGTGCATTCAAAGATTAATAAAATTAAGACATGATTTACCCATGAGGAATACTAGGGCAGCATAAGTAAAAATTATAATAAATTTATTTTCTTGCTTAAGAAAAAGGATACAGGCGTTAACTAAGAATGCCCATTGTTAGAAAAATATGCATCTAAATACATTTACTAAAATATAAAATTTTGGGAAAATTTAGATTAAGCAAATGCTTTTCCTCCTTTTCTCACTACTTCAAAATAACAGCAATTTAAAAAAGTAAAACCCCTAATTTTAATGAGACCAGCAGAGAAAACAACATGGGAGAAATATATTTTTCAAAAATTTCAAAGACGAAAAATGAAATGAAGAAATATAAATAAATATTGGCAACGTTCCTGACTAATCAGAGAAACTGCAGTATGAGTGCAGGCTGATTTGGATTCCGAAAGCAAGAGGATCGATTTAGAAAACAGTTAATAGTAAGAGATGAAAACAATTACCAATTTTTGATAAAGTTCAGATCAAGCATGTGCCTTTTCCTCTTTTTCTTGATACTTCAATAACAAAATAGGAGTTTTTAAAAATATAACCTATAATTTTAATGAGGCCAGCAGAGAAAACCACAGGGAAGACATATATTTTACAAAAATTTTGAAGACAGAAAATGAAATTAAGAAATAGAAATACATATTGACAACATTCTTGAATAATCAGAGAAGTTTCAGCTTGAGTGCTGGCTGAATTGGATTCCTAAAACAAGAAAACCGATTTTTTCCTACAGAATCTTTGAGAGCCTTAAGACTTGAAGATAATGAAACATTGAAAGAAGTAAAAGGATACACACAGGTCTAAAGTTAAAACAATGGTTCTCAACCGAGGATGATTTTGTCCCCAGGGGAACTTTCTAGTAGTCAAGGTCCGGGGGAGGGGGAGGGAGGGGAGTTCTATTGGCATGTAGTTTACTGGCATGCAGCCAGGGATTCTGCTATAAATCCTGCAATGCACATATCCATCCCTCACAACAAATTACCCAGCCCAAAATAGCCATAGTGCCAAGGCTGAGAATCATGAATTAGAGTTATTCTACATAGAAACGATTTAGATTTTCAGGTCCCCTTTCAACCCCACTCAGCCAGCCAAACTAATCCTACTCCATAGTGACATCAGTCTTATTGTCAAGAATAACTGAAATTAACCAACTCCATAATGTTGGAACATCAACAATTTGTTATTGGGAGAGGTACAAGGTAGACATGAAAGGATTAAGTGAAAGTCTGTAGAAACTGCCTCTCCCCTTTACCACCACAATTCCCCTTCTACAGGGTTTATGGAAAT
The DNA here is from genome assembly GCF_008728515.1 of Papio anubis. Taxonomy (NCBI): domain Eukaryota; kingdom Metazoa; phylum Chordata; class Mammalia; order Primates; family Cercopithecidae; genus Papio; species Papio anubis. The sequence continues at coordinate 145,573,278 of NC_044976.1, read as the reverse complement.
CCGGAAAGCTGGGAGCCAGAGTTATTTTCCATAAAGAGAAAACTGGCAGAAAAAAACTACAAAGATAAGAACTCTAGAACTAATATTTGAGCTTTTAACCACTGCAAAGAAAAGCTGTATTGCTGCTCATAAACATGAGGAAAGGCCATTTTGGAAAGATTTTACCATTTCTCTACAGAATGAAGCAGATGGCAAAATTCATCAAACATATATGCAAAATATACAACATGAATGACAGAAACAAAAATAAAGGACGAGGACGAAAAACGATAATCCAGATGAGGAATCAAACAATGCAGGGAATAGAGGTAGAAGAAATCATCAACTAATAACAATCTAATAAAATGCCTCTGTTATCCTCAGAAGATAAAAGTTGCATTCATTAAAAAATATAGAAACAACAACAAAGCCAAAAGGAATAAACAATCGGTGAAAGAATTCTTAAATATTAAAACTATAGAGCCAGGCATAGTGGCATGTGCTTGTAGTCCCAGCTACTCAGGAGGCTAAGGTAGAAGTATTGTTAGAGCCCAGGAGTTTGAGTCCAGCCTAGACAATATACCAAGATTCTGTATCCGGGAAAAAAAAAAAAAAAAAAAAAAAGCTGGAAAAAACTCTCAACTAAAAGATTAGAAGAGAAAGGTAAGAATATACTTCAGAGAGTCCAATATTAATAATGAGGTGATTATTATTTTATGTCTAGTAGATGCTCAGCAAAAGTTATTTTGAGTAATTGTAACTTTGATGTTTTTCTAGCGTTCCTTAGCTTACAACAACAATAATATCAACAACATTTTGAACACTTACAATATTGCAGGCAGATTGCTACGATATTTTATACATGTTTTCCTATTTGTGAATAAATTACCCTGTGAGGTATTATACTTCCTGTAGACAAACTAACAGACGTCTCTAATATAAAAGGGAAAGTAAGTGACTTAACCTGAAGTAAAATTGAGGGTTAGTTGAGGAGACACTCCTCAACTAAATGGTATAAATTCCTGAAACATTAGGATTATGTGCCGTAATTACTGGCCACAGTATTAACTATGCTCTAAACAATCTAAATCTACCTAAGTCTTCACTTATTTATCAATAAAATGAGCATAATAATATCTACCTCATAGATCTGTTCTCAGGATTAACTGAAATTATTGATGTAAAAATATTTAGCATCATCTCTGGAACATAGTAAGTGCTTGGTAAAGATGAGGCAGAAGTATTACTCTGTATATTTCACACTGGTATAGAAAAATAGTGGGCAGGAAAATTCATCAAATGATTGATAATCAAACTTCTTTCAATCCTTCTAAAGTACTTGATGGATGTGGGGCAGTACTTGCAGAGTGAAAGGGCCAATTATTTGCAGCTTGCCCAAAGATCCCATAGGCTTGGGACATTCCTACTCTCTCTTCTGCTCACTTCAGCTATGCAGCCCCTTTTCTGAATACATCAGGGGTGCTCCCACCTTATGGTGTTTGCATAGGCTGCTCCCTCTGCCTGGGTCTCTTCCTCCAGATTTCCACATGACTAACTCCCTTATCTCCTTCAGGTCTCAAGTGAAATGCCACCTTTTCATTTAAAAGTCCCTTGGCTGCATTTCCAAAATTGCAATTCCCTTCGTTAATTTGGCACTCTCAAAGCCTTTTACTTTGTCTAGTTTTCTCCTATAGCACTTAACTTAGTAAATAAGTTTACTTATTTTTATACTTATTGATTGTTCTTTCTCTTCCGACCCCCCAAATCACTTTACAATGTAAGCTCCAAAGTGGTAGGAATTTTCATCATTTTATTATTTGTGAAAATACATGAATCTTCATTTTACAGAAGAATTTAAACCTTAGAAAGATAATTACTTATTAAAGGTGGTGCAGTTACTGATAAGGTTTGGCTGTGTCCCCACCCATATCTCATCTTGAATTCCTAAGTGTGTGTGGGGGGCCCAGTGGGAAATAACTGAATCACGGGGGCAGGTCTTTCCTGTGCTGTTCTCGTGACAGTGAATAAGTCTCACAAGGTCTGATGGTTTTAAAAACAAGAGTTTCCCTTCACAAGCTCTCTCTTTGCCTGCCGCTATCCATATAAGATGTGACTTGTTCCTCCTTGCCTTCTTCCATGATTGTGAGGCCTCCCCAGCCATATGGAACTGTAAGTCCACTAAACACTTTGTCCTGTATAAATTACCCAGTCTCGGGCATGTCTTTATGAGCAGTGTGAAAATGTATTAGTAACTAATACAGTTACTAAGTGGCCCAACTCTGAAATCCATGTTCATAACCCCTATGTTAAATTAACTCTGCTTATCATAAGCTACAAATATAATAATAGCAACAGGAACACTGCTAGACTCAATGAAGTTTAAGGCATGGCCTATACCTGTAAAGAGCTGAAAGCACAGTGGAAGAATCAGCCAAGCAGTCCAATTGTTATTTTGTGAATTTCTTTGCTAGCACTGATGTTCACTAATATTTGCTTCATATTGTCTTGTAATCACACCCAGGACGTCATCATTTTGGACTATGCAGCAAAAGTCTGCTGGCCCAGGCTCTGGAGCAATGGTGGATACGGACAATCAATTGGGTGACAAATCTCACAATGAATTTGGTAGGAAGGTTACTGATAACAGGAAAGAGTACAATCCTGCAATAATCACCCTAGTCAGTTTTCTTTACATTAGGAGATGAAATTCTATAAGGGCGAATTCAAGGCATCAAATAATTCATATACGATTTCTTGCACATGTGTGAAAATAATTATTTTGTGCTTAAAGGAAATATGAAGCATGATTTCAATATTGATAAATTATATAAACACAGTTTTTATTAGTGGTTCTCTATATAATGGTTGCCATATTTTAGGTAATTTGAAGCAACACTTTTAAAACAGTAGCAATATAAATACGTGTCTTTATATGCACTCATCTGTCTGGTGGGAGAGAAGAACTAATGTTCTATAGATTACATATTCTCTCTAAACTCACTAAAACCCAATGAGGCAATGTTGATATTGCTAAACAAAGTAAAAATTGAGAAAGCAAACTGAAGAATGTAGGAACAGGAAGTCTGTCCCAGAAATTGAGTGGTAGTTCAAGTGTTTCATTTGAGCAGAAAATAAATATAAATGAGGGCAAAAAGAAATCATTTCATCAATGCATATATTCTTCCAAAAATTCTATTCTTTCCTAGAGAACATCATAGACTTCTCTTTGATAAAAGTCTCTAACTCCTCTTCTTACTTTCTGGAAAATTTATTCTTTCACATTGTTTTATACATCCACAAGGTATGCACCCTGTGAGTTTTAAAAGGTCATACTACACTAGCAATACCTCCCAGTTTCTACCACTTTTTCTTTCAGAATTGCCATCACTAACCAGCTATTGTATACTGAATGATATCTGCCAGTCTGTTCCTCTCCCCAATCTGTTTAATAAACTGCTATCAAATTAATTTTCATTCATTCCAATTCTTTTTTTCTTTCTTTCTTTTTTTTTTTTTAAGAGACAGGATCTCACTCTATTGCCTAGGCTGGAGTGCAGTGGCAGAAACATAGCTTACCATAACCTCAAACTCTTGGCCTCAAGCAGTCCACTTGCCTCAGCCTCCCAAAGTGCTAGGATTACAGGCATGAGCCACTGTGCCTTACCTCATCTACTCTAATTCCGATGGTAATACTCCTACGGTAAGATGGTGAGAATGAAACACCTGGGTACACAAAAGAGGATGAATTTTCTGTAAGTAAAATTAAAATAACGAAATTCAATTAAAGTTGTTTTGCTTTTAATTATCACCAAGTACTAGCAATTCTAAACAAAGTTTGTGATACAATACTCTTCCCCACTGAAGTAGATTGCTTTCACTGCCTCCCACCTACTTGGTACACCTCTGTGTCACTCCTGTGCTCAGAAATATTCAATAGCTTCCTCTTGCCTAACTAGTGAAGTCCAAATACCATGAGGTGGTTTCCACATGTCTCTCCAGTCTCACATACCATTACTAACCCTACCTCAGTGATAACCCCAGAGTTTCTATAGGAAGGACATGGTGGCCAAAAATATTGCTCAGCGATTTATCTAACAGTTGCATTTACACATCAAACATCCCGCCCTTACTTAGAATATAGAGCAATTTTGCATGGCTTTATGAAGGAGGGGAGTGGATGTGGGGGACTTGATGCTTGCCAAGCAAATTTTATACTCCTACTGTCTATACAGTGGCATATTTTCTGCAAATAACAATAGTCTTACTTCTTTCTTGATATTCATGGCTTTTTGGTTTTTCACTTTGTCCTACATTAACTTCTGTTACAATTTTGAATAGAAGTTATAAGAGCAAACTTCCTTGCTTTGTTCCTGATGTAGTGGTAAAATATTTAACATTTATTGTTAACATAATATAAGTTGTAGGGTTTTTGCAGATGCCCTTTTCAGTTTGAGGAAGTCTCTTCTATTTCTGGTGGGCAGAGGGTATTTATCATGAAACTGTTTTGACTTTTTTTTTTCAAAGTTTTTATCTATTGAGATGATTACATGGGAATTGTTTTGCATTCTGCTTATGTGGCGTACTACATTAATTGATTTTCAGATGTTAAACTAACTTTGCATTCCTGGGAGAAATCCAATCAGCCATGATGCATTACCCTATTATATATTGCAGGATTCCATTTGCTAATATGCTGTTAAGGTATTTTATATCTATGTTCATATGGAATATTCTAATGGGCTTTTCTTTTAGTGTTTTGTTAGGTTATGGGATTAAAGTTAGGTAGCCCTCAAAAATGAGCTGAGAAATATATGCCCCTCCTGGGTTTTCTGAAAGAGTTTTTGTAGAACTAATATTATTTATGCCTTTATGTTAGTGGCGAATTCACCAGTGAAGCCATCTGGGACTGAGATTTTCCTTGTTGAAAGGTTTTTAGATATGAATTAAATGTCTTTAATATATGTGGGGATATTTCTATTTTTGTTGTTAGTTCTGTGTTAATTTGTTCATTTCATTCAGGACATCAGATTTATTAGCAGAGTTGTTCATAAAATTATATTTTTTAATGCTTATAAAATGTACAATGACACTGATGCCTCTTTTTAAAATTTCTGATGTTGCTAGTTTGTGTTTTTGATGTTGGTAATTTGTGTTTTCTGCTCAACTTTATTAACCTTTTCAAAGGACAAACTACTGAGTTTGTTGATTTTCACCATTTTTTGTCCAATTTCTATTTGATTAATATGCATTCATGTTTTATTAATTGTTTCTTTTCTTCTACTAATTTTTCATTGTTCTTTTTTGCTTTCCCATCGTCAGTCTTCTGGGTAAGAAAACAGCTTCACTCTAATGTCCTGCCTGCTACTTGTTAACCTGCACATTTTGCTATTCATCCCTGCTCATTTTTAGTTCCTTTCTTCCCAGATTCATAAGAGACTTAAACTCCCAGAAAAATGCTGGGGCTAGGGTAGGTAGAGTAAAAGTTATGCTTGTGTAATTGAATATTGTAATGAGTAGGCAAAAAGTGAAGGAAGGATAGACATTGATGGGCAAAATAGATTGAGAAAGAGGGAGAAATAGAAACCATAACCTACAAAGACAAACAACAAAAGAGCTTGGGCTTTCAGTTTTTTTTTTTTCATGTATTTCATATGTTCAGCTTAAATTAGGCAGTAAAAGTCAAAAGAGACTCCAGGGGAATCAAGATCAATGGTTATGTGGCCACAGAACTCTTGGATCTCTCTAAATCCCAGGATAAAAGCTGACAGAACTAAATAGCAACATAACAACAGCAAGGCCATTAAAAATGTTTATAACAAAACTAGGTGACCAGCTGTGCCCAGAAGCCTCCCAAAAAAAGAAGGTAGGCACACACCACCAACAGTCACAAAACCTGCATGGCATTAGCCCCCGTGTAGGAGGAGAAAGCAGATGATAGTAAAGGGGTGTTGGACTTTTGAAAGACCTGAATACGGGAGAACCCAAAGTTCAGTAAGCCAGTTTGAAAATGGGCAACTGAAAATAGGAGAGGTTCTGCTGATCCAAAAGCCAGTGACTTCAAGAGTTCTGCAGTGGGAACTGAAGAGCTGAGGGCAATCTAGCTTCCATGGACTCTCAAAACTCACTGACCAGGGCACACTTCCACGGCAAGGCCCCACGCTGAGGAGAAATCATTGAGAGTGGATGGGTAAGGGTGGTTAAAATAGGATATACTTAAAGATAAAAATACTGAAGTTAGGATGGGTTTCTCACTGACAATGAAAAAAAAAAACCTCACATAGTTCATTTAAACATAGTAATAATAAACAATACATTTCAAGGTTAAATTCAATTGAACACTTCCTGAGTGTTTCTATTATTCACTCTAATACATACCTTGATACGCACAGTGCCTGGCATATAGGAACATCCCTATATGTGTTTGGTGACTAGATGAATTATTTACAATTAAATGCTATATCACTGAAATATTTTTAGGAGATATTGTCAAATATAGGAGTTATAGAAATCACAATTTCTACTTAGTTTTGGCAGAGAGTTAATTATAACTTCTTAAAAAGAGAATGTTTACCCCAAATTGTCCTCCAATCCAGAAAAAAAGAAATAGTACACATTCATAGTTTTTAAAATATTTGACTCAATAAAGCATACATGCTATTTTAAATACCAAAAATTTTGAATATACAAATCTATAGTCAACATCTGTTCCATGTATTCCAAAGTTGAGTCTTTTGATTGCCCACAACCAAATGCACCAGACCTAAAGAATTAAAAGTCCCTAAAGTTAAAGCCTAGGAATCCTCATTTTAAAAAGTTCTGTTGATGACTTTTATGAACACTAACATTTAAGAACTATTGCTTTAATACTTGCTACCTACTCTGCCACTGCACCAAGTCAATCAGTTCACAGGGATTCAGTCTTACTCTCGTTTTCTTCTTAGTTATGCATCTCATCAAATTGTTGGTAGGTCCATCACTGAGCCTCAGAGAAACATAGCCTTTCTAAACTTAGCCAGTATTGAAGCAGTTATACCTCTAAGCATCTGAATATAAGTTCTAGAAATAGACTGATTTCAGCAATACGATTTTAGAAAAAGCATTTATGAAATATCTAATCATTTGCAACACTGCTGGTGCTTACACAAAAAATTTTTATCTATATTTATTTGTCTATATTTATACAGTATATTTTACTTACTAGGAGACTTCTCAGCCCTAAGATGTGGATTCTGAGACTTACTACCTATTTCTAGTACAGATACGATAACTTTTCTCCTTAAGCTTCTGCCTCTCTAGAGAAGAAAAGTCCACATTAATGTAACAGGCTACCTTTGTAAGGTACGCATTCCACTTCAAAAATAAATAAATGAATCTGCAGTGGGTTCTGCCACATATAAATGTCATGAATTGGAGAATGCCAGGTGAATAATGTACATCATAATACTTGTTTCCATTTAAGTGTTTTGTGATACTGCTGTTTATCATCTTGCTCAGCTGTCGAAAATATTCATTTGAGGAGAAAAGCTTCTAAACTGGTGTAAAACCAAGATGTCTTTTCTTTTCCATTCTACAATGCTTGTCATTTGTCAGGCTGGTATATTTTTATAGCTCCCTTCCCCCTCCAAAAGGCATTTCCAAGAAACTGCTTTTTAAACTTCCCCACGATAATCTCTAAGGAGTGTACAAAAAGGTAAAATTCTGAAGCACGCTCAAATAAAACTATAGTAGGAAAGGAATATATTTTTTCTCAATCTTTTGAGTGTTCAAGACAGAAGGAATGTAAAGAGGTTCCCCACATACTGCTGTTCCCAGCAATGGTTACATACTTGAATGGTTTTAAGAGGAAGCAATGTAATTATAGTCCTTCTAGTTCTCAAAGGGGTATAATTTCACATTGCATTATTCTCTCTCTCTCTCTCTCTCTTTTTGGCTGGTTTAGGTCTATTTCGCTCAGAGGATATAAGCTCTAACGTGTAAAAGATGCAGGTAATATATGTCACCATGTTGAATTAGAGCATTTCATAAATGTCATCTGAATGGCACAACTATACAGTGTGGTCTTACTGTAATTTGCTGCAAAATTAATATAGTAGTTATTAACAAGATGGTGTTTTGACTTTATCAAAATGAAAGATCTCACAGTAGCATTTATTTCTAACATGAATAAATGTATTTTCCATGTCTATAGTTAATGTTGTATAAAGATACACTTTCAGAAAAGTTAACTCATTTGGCTTAACTATCTTTTTTGTTTTAGTACAAGTGGTAAAAGTTGCTAGGAACTTACATAGGATAATGCCTGCTTAATATGTTAGTTAATTGAATACTTGAAAATATAAATACCAAATATATTTTGAGCGGAAGGTATCCATCTGAGATGATAAGGAAAACAAATAAATCAGGTTTTCTAAAAAGTAACTTTACAAAATATTCAAATTTCTAGGTTATATATGTAAGATAAGTGGAATCTCTATTATACATTAAGCACTAAGGGAGGTACATTAAATCTCTAATATCAACCAAATCTCTATTTGAGGAATGTGTTGGTTCCAATAAATTAATTTGTTGCTCCTTTATATGAACATTACTATTTCCTATTTAGGAATTTTGTTTACTATTTAGGATGAAATTAATAGGATTTGATACAACAATTCACAAACAAATGGGTATATTTCCTTCCTACTTTTGGATAGTGTAAGTAAATACCCAGTTTAGCAATCAGCTGTAGGGTTCCTCTTAAGTGTTAAACCCTATGCTGAGTGCTAGGAACACATTTTTAGGTGGGAATCCTATGTCTCTAACGTCCAGCTGGGCATGAGCTTTGGAAATACACAAGTTTTCAATTTCTGCACAACCTCCTTATTACTTGTGTGATATTGGAGGAGTTACTTAATTTCCAAAAGGCTAAGTGTCCTCAACTTTACAGTGGATAAATTAATAACTGCTTTACCAGCTTTGGTAAGGACAGAATTAATGAACTAGAATGCTTGGCATATTTTTGTACATGATGAGTGCAAGATAAGTGGAACCTATGAGAATCTTACAGACTAGTTTCTGTCCTCACACATTTTTAGCAATATGCTAATCTGTCTTGCACACCCCAAAATGCAGCACTTCATACGTGGCACCAAAACAACATGTGGGTAAGTCGAGGTAGAGGCCAGGTTCTTTGGCCCAACAGAAGCTGAGACAGCATCCAGTCCAGGAGAATATTAGGAGGGCTCATCATCAACTCTTTCTTGATTTTTGGAGTGTCCTTGCCTCTAGAAATGATCAGCACATTGGTTTAGTAGATGAAGAATGAAGGAGGCTTATTATATTCTGTTCCTCAATAAGCCAGTGTAGTAATCTGTTTTCACACTGCTGATAAAGACATACCTGAGACTGGGCAATTTACAAAAGGAGAGGGTTTACTGGACTTACAGTTCCATATGGCTGGGGAGGCCTTACAATCATGGCAGAAGGCAAGGAGGAGCCAGTAATGTCTTACACGGACGGCAGCAGGCAGAGAGAGCTTGTGCAGTGAAATTCCCATTTTTAAAACCATCAGATCTCACGAGACTCATTCATTATCACAAGAACAGCACAGGAAAGACCTGCCCCCACCATTCATTCATTTCCCACCAGGACACTACCACAACATGTGAGAATTATGGGAGCTATAAGATGAGATTTGGGTGGGGACACAGCCAAACCATATCAGCCAGTATTATCAAAAAGCACAAAGAGTCACTATGATGTAATGAATCATTTGTTTAAACAAACTTACTATTCTCATATCTATATCTACCTACTTATCTACCTACATATCTGAACAAAAGTTGTTTTCACCCTTTAATCACAACTCCAGGAAACTATATACGGCCTATGGTGTCTGTTCTTGCTAAAAGACTTAAAATACCCGTATTTTGATATTGCTTTCAAATCTATGATCCCTCAGCATCTTCTATGCAATTAATGCTCTTTATGCTTAATTTCTCTCCCAGCCCCTCCTCTGGGAACATGTAGGGGGCAGTAACTGTTTTCTCATTTCCTTATTCCTGGGGCTTCTCTGTCACATGTGCTCATGAGCAAATCTTTTCACCTTGCACACAAGCTGTTTCTCCTCCCACATCCAATTCTCTCTTGCTGACACATGCTGCTATATGTGCTTTCACAGGTGCATCTACTGCTATTAGAGGGTCCACCTCCAAGCAGGTACTTCCACCAATATTAATGGCTTGGCACCCCTGAGATTCTGATGAGGTACTCTATTCTCAGAGGTCCTCATTAAAGAGAAGCTATCCCATTCTGTGTGTAGAAAGGAAGAGAATGCCCTTTCACTCTTGGGCTACCTTCTGTTGCATGTGTATTGAGCAGAGATGACATACTCCCCACCAACACTCATTCTCCATAGTCTTCCATAGTATACAACTGTAGCTTTAAAGTGGCTACCCAGCTAGAGACTACATGTCTTCAGCCCTTTATGTAACTAGTTAGCAATGTGACTAGCTATTATCAATGGCATGATAGCAGAAGGGATGCACACCTCTTTTGGACCAAAGCTTTTTAAAAGTGGAAGCTGTTTTCCACATTGTCTTTTCCTTCCTTAGTTAAAGGCAGATCCAGACAATGGAAGGAGCATGTGTCCCTGAGTTGTCATACAGAGAAGATCCAACAAGGAGGTAGGAACAGCTCTCTTGGAGAGGTTATATGACAACAAATGAGCCTGTATATTGTTTGGGTCACTAGATTTATGGGGGGTTGTTACATCTGTTTAGCCTATTCTAACTACATTGCTATTGGTAGCAATGCAATGGGCCCTGTATCACTTTATCTTGCACTTACTAGTTAAATCAGTTCTTCCAACATCCAGTCACTACCTAATGCCTCTGCTAGTGCTATTATGGCTATTTAAGGCTATCGAATCTATTCTTAAATGCCTGAGGTATTAGTATTTGGCCAATTTTGTATACCCAGACCCTTGCAATGAGCTTGTTCCCAAGAAGATGTCAGATGTGTCCAAACATGTGGAACTCAACATAAACTGGAGGCTAAGACCTCATCTCAGTTACACCTCCATCTATTTTACTTTCAGGCAGTTTGTCACAACCTTGATTCTTGGATAACTCCCTCAATACTAACCTTTCTATCCAACTAAGATTAATTTTTCCCTTCTTCTGCCATTTATACCCCAGGACCTTTGTTCCTGTCTTTGTAAGTCTCATCCTCTACAATCTCAGAATAATCGGATATTACTCAATTTACCAGCTCTATGAGAAATATTACTACTAAACTTCCCTAATTCTCTAAAAGAGAGACCATGTGGCTTGTGCCAAGACCTTTATGTCTCTATTGAAGCTCTGGGAAAACTCCCCTCTTTTGACATCCTTCACCACCTCAGTGTATACATCCGATATCCATGGATTGTACTATTCAAGGTCAGGTTTCGCATAAGCTAAGAAAACTTATGCATTAATTATTTTTTTCTATTTGTACACTTTAATATTTGAGTCATACAAAATATAAGAATATTCTTCAGGAAAGTTCACATGATGACTTTTGGACATGTTATGGTAATTAATGACAAATACCTAATTTTGAACAGAAGAGACATCATTAATGAACTGCAGAAAAAATGGTACATTATGCAGAGAAAGTATATTCTGTTCAAACTTTAAATGTATTTTTTTAAAATTATCACTTCAGCAGAACAATCAATTTTCATGAGTAGGGTCTCTGTTCCTTATTATTCCATCTTCCATAGGTCAGACCTAGAAATGCTTCCTTCACTGATGCCTTCCATTTCATCTACTTCATTTCAACCTCAGTCTCCTTTGTTATTAATCTATTTTTAAATATCTCTTCATCATTTCTTTCTGTTCTGGTGCTATTGCAGTAACCTATTGATACTTTGCTGAGCAGTACAATCTGCTGTTCTTCTCTCTTTTTATATAATTACAACTATATTTTTGATTTTCAGACAACTTTTTAATTCCCTTATTTGTTGTTTTTATTTCCTTTTAAAAAGGGCTATTAGGTTATATACTCTAATTTTAAAGACAGAGCCTAGGGCACAATTCAAGCTTAACTTAGTTTGGACAACTTGGAAAACCACTTGCTTTTAAGATGAGATTCAGTGGATGGAGCAAAGTAAACCCATAACTGACCAAGTGTATACATGTGCTCGTGAGTACACACTCACACCTCTCACACCCCCATCTACATTCAGCTTCTTTGGTCTACACGTCTTTGGTAGACAGTGTTCTGACTCCTTGGTTATCAAAAAGTGGTTCAGAGACTGGCAGCAATTGCATCACCTGGGAACTTTCACAAACGTAAAATCTGAACCCCAACTCCAAACTTCCTGAATCAGAATCTGTCTTTTAAAAAGATACCTAGGATAGTCACATGTGCATTAAAAGTTTGAGGACTACTCTAGCTGACGGCCACCATCTTGACTATGGTGGCTGAAACCCCCTGGCTTCCTCAGCTCAACCCAATAACAAGCAAAGTAAAAGGGAGAGAAGGTAGCAGGGATGAAAAAAAGAAGTCTCAAACAAGAAAGCATTCAGACAATATTTCTTGAATGCATTCTACATGAGTCAGGTCATATGCGAGGGACTTTGACTGGTCTCCCTACCTTATCACCATCACCTGTGGAAGTGGCTATAGCAGGAACTCTGGGAATACCAGCAAATATGTGGAGGAGTGGGGTCAGTGCAGGGAAAGGATGGAGACAAACAGCTCACTCCCACCTTGGGTCAGGAGCAGACTGAGATCTCTAGATGTATGCACTTTAGGTGTGGATCCACAGACCCTTCTCCAGATACGTCAAAGTACAGAAGAGGCATCATCTAGGCCTGGGACTCTATTTGATTGATCTGAACTTAAGTCATACTAGATGAGGAAATGAAAAAGGACAGTTAACCTCCAACTGAGGATGCATGTCAAGTAGCTCATGCATTAAGTTCAGGCAAACAAGAGGGAAGTGCAGTGGCATCCTGGAAAACTCACATTATATGTACCTGAACTAATAACCAAGCCTATTTATAAGACAGACGTCTTTTCCATGGTGAAGTAATTATCATCTTTTTTGGTTCATGTATCCCTTTTGGATCTGATGAAAGTACTGAAAGCTCTCACCCTCAAAAATAGAGACAAAAGAGAAAAAAAAGAGAAAAATACACAGACTTAACAAATGTATGACACAGACATAAATTGTATCCTACTCAATTTATACAGACATAAACTGTACACTCACATAGTCACCCAAGGGATCCAAGGATTCCATGTTAGTTACTCCTCAATAATCATTATTACTCTTCATTTTCCTCTCTCCTATTAATAATAGTACTGTGCCTTAGATGTTCTCTGTGTCTTGACTTTGGCATTAGTATTTTTAGGATTCAGTGATGCAGAGCATTACTTTATGCCCCTCTCAAGATTTTGACATTCACATAAGGAACAATTACATTTCTTATGGAAGAATAAGGCAAACATGCCATATCTTATGGGACTGGATAGAGTTTCAAATGACAAGTGCCAGAAGGAAAGTTCCCTTCCAAAACACAGAGCGCACGACACAGTCACTCAGGCCATTTGGGGCTGGCTTCATTCCTGAGTTATTATAACAAAATGAAACTTGAACTACTGCCTAATTTCCTTTTGTGCTCCCTAATATTATTAAGGATTGAAATTGCATGAATTTTTTTAAATGTCCTTGAATTCAATTTTGCAGCTTATAATTTTGACACTGTTGACAATTTCTTTAGTGTGTGTTCCGTTATCCTATTGACAATGTCTGGAAATATTTTTAGAAATCTTTTATATTATTTAGGCAAGGTAGACTTGACACAATATCTCCACATGTAATGATAATCCATAAACTTTGTCTCTGTACTTGGAGCATGAGAAAATAATAAAAATTAAGGTAACATATGAATGTGATTTAAAGATAAACAATGTGGGATTTTAAAGTCAGAAAACAGTTCTATCATTCTTATTCACATTCCTATTCTTATGTGTAATTCTCTCTGGCTATATATCAGGTTGAATGAAAATTCTCCTTTATTTCTGACTATAAAAGTTATAGATAAAGCAGATTTGGAAAGATTAAAAAAAAAGTTTATATAAAAGGAAAAATGTTTTAAAACCAAAAAGTTAACATTTTAAAGCATGTCTTTCCTTCCATATATATTTAAAATAGATTTTTGCACTTGGAAACAAAACAAAACAAGCTTTCTCTCTTCTTCGTCCCTCTTCTTTCCCCTACTCAAATTTCTGAGATTTGAGTCGATTTTGTAGCAGGTACCAGTACTTTCGTTCTTTTTAATGTAAAATAATATTCCATTGTGTGATTATACTATATTTTATTTATTCATTCAGCAGTTGATGGACATTCTGACTGTTATAAATAATGTGGCATTGACATTTATCAATAAGATTTTATGAGGATATATGGTATACACAGAGGAGTGAAACTTCTGGGTCATATGGTAATCCATCTTTAATATTTTGAGAAACACCAAGCCATTTTCCAAAGTCGGTGCACATTTTACATTCTCATAAGTAGTCTGTGAGAAGACTCCAATTTCTCCACATCCTCACCAACTTTTGTTTTTGTCTGTTTTTTTTTTTTTTTTTTAAGTTGTAATCATCCCACTGGTTGGGAAGTGGGCATGCACAGTAGTTTTGATGTGCATTTCTCTGATGACTAATAATGTCAAAAATCTTTTTATGTGCTTGCTGGCCATTTTATATCTTCTTTGGAGAAATAACTATTCAGATTATTTGCCCATTTTAAAATTGAGTTATTTGTCTTTTGATTATTTGTATTTTATGTTCTTCATATATACTAGAAAAGCCTCTTATCAGATATATGTTTTGCAAATATTTTCTTCATTATAACATATTTATTATATGCTTTGCGACTAATTCTTTGAGTTGTTTATTTCACTTTCTTGTTGGTGTCTTCTGAAATATTAATTCTAATGAAGTCCAATTTATACATTTTTTCTTCTGTTTCTTAGGCGTTTGGTGTCACATCTAAAAAGCCACTGGCTAATCCAAGGACATGAAGATTTTCATCTATATTTTCTTCTCAAGATTTTATAGTTTTATCTTTTATATTCAATATTTTGTTTAATTTGAATTACTTTGTTTATATGTGAGGTGAGGTAGGAGTCCAACTTCATTCTTTTGCATATAAAAACACAGTTGTCCCAGGACCATTTGTTAAAACGACTCCATTGAACTGTCTTGGCACTGTTGTCAAAAATCAATTGACTATAAATATGAGGGCTTATTTCTAGACTCTCAATTCTATTTCAGTGAATATGTGTATATGTCTATCTTTATCCCAGTACCATACTGTCTGTCTTGATTATAGTAAATTTTGAAATTGGGAAGGGTGAGTTTTCCAACTCTTCTTTTACAAGGTTATCTTGGATGTTTTTGAGTCCCATGAATTTCATACAAACTTTAGGATCCTCTGGTCAATGTGTGCAAAGAAGTAAGGTGGGCGTTTAACAAAGATTACAATAAATCTATAGATCAATTGGAGAGTGTTGTTAATAATACTAAGTCTTCTGATACATGAGCATTGAGTGTCATTCTATTTATTTAGTGCTTCTTTAATTTATTTCAGCGATGTTTTATGGTTTTCAGAATATAATTTTGCACTTCTTTTACTAAATGTTTTTCTAAATATTTTAATCTTTTGGTGATATTTTAAAAGAATTTTTCTTAATTTTATTTTCAGATTGTTCAGTGGAAATATATAGAAATATAATTGATCTTTGTGTATTCATATTGTACTCTGTACTCTGCAACCTTGCTGAATTTATTAGTTTTCTTTTTCTTTTTTTTTTTTTTTAATGGAGTCTTGCTCTGTCACCCAGGCTGGAGTGCAGTGATGTGGTCTTGGCTCACTGCAAGCTCCATCTCCAGGGTCCACGCCATTCTCTTGCCTCAGCCTCCCGAGTAGCTGAGACTACTGGCACCCGATACCATGCTTGGCTAATTTTTTGTATTTTTAGTAGAGACGAAGTTTTCACCGTGTTAGCCAGGATGGTCTTGATCTCCTGACCTCCTGATCCGCCTGCCTCGGCCTCCCAAAGTGCTGGGATTACAGGCATGAGCCACTGCGCCCAGCCTAAATTTATTAGTTTTAATACTTTTGAATTAATTCCTTAGGATTTTCTATCTATAAGATAATGCCATATGCAAATACAAATAACTTCTCTTTTTCCAATCTGAATGTTTTTTATTTCATTTTCTTGGCTAGAACTTTCAGTATATTGTTAGGTGGAAGTGGTAGCAGGTGATATTGTGATCTTGCTTTTGATCCTAGGAAAAAAGCATCTAGTTTCTCACTGAAATATTTGGATATATTAGTATTTTCAGCCCTCTACTTGTTATTTGTATATCTCTAAATAACATACCTAATTAATAGCTAATGACTTTCTACTTGAAAGTTAGAGAAATTAATGCATCTTTACCTTTTTCTATTTCTCTTTTTTATTCATAATTTCTAAATTTATATCTATCCATCCATCTATAGAGAATCAATTTTATAGCATTTATCCTTCATTTTACAGCCATTATGTCATATATCCTTTGACTATGGATTGAACCTTATACTTAATATACACTCACTATATTATGTTCACATGAAAATTATTCAGTACAAAACACAAAATTGTGATTTGATCTTAAATAAAATTGAATTATTAAACACCTATGTAAGGAAACTATCCTTGAAGACCATAAAGACCAATGGATACTTTGAAAATATATTTTGACTTATGTATTTATTTCTTTGGATCATAACTATTTGTCATTTCCTTTGTTTAATGTTGCCCCCAGACTTACATTCCTTTTTCACTTTGCATATTAAATATTTTAATACAGGGTTATGAATGGTAATATTTTGACCATCTATCAGTACAAAAAGAATCTTAACCTCATGTTGGTGCCATAGCTTGGACAGAACTGAGTAACAAGTTTTTCTTCAAAATGTCTTCTTTTGGAATTTTAAGGTAATTCTGAACTGCCTTCTAGTAACGTTAAATTCCTAATGATGTTAATGTGACTCTCATTTCCTTGTCTCTCTCTCTCTCTCTTTCTCTCTCTCTCTATATATATACACACCCACACACATATATATGTAGCATTTTATTTTGAATTAATAACAAATTATTTCTCTTTCCAAAGAAATCTGAGATAGTTATACTGGAGCAATATGTGTTCACTGTGTCCCCACCCAAATCTCATCTTGAATTGTAGTTCCCATAATCCCCATATGTTGTGGGAGGGACCAGGTGGAGATAATTGTATCATGGGGGCAGTTTCTCCCATCCTGTTCTCCTGATAGTGAGTTCTCATATGATCTGATGGTTTTATAAGGAACTTTCCCCCACCCTCACTTGGCACTTCTCCTTGCTGCCACCATCTGAAGAATGATGTGTTTGTTTTCCTTTCTGCCACGATCGTAAGTTTACTGAGGCCTCCTCGGCCCTGAGGAACTATAAGTCAGTTAAACCTCCTTCCTTTATAAATTACCCAGTCTCAGGTTTGTTCTTATAGCAGAGTGAGAATGGATTGATGCAGTAAATCAGTACCGGGTAGTGGGGCACTGCTGTAAAGACACCCAAAAAAGTGGAAGCAACTTGGGGACTGGGTAACTGGCAGAGTCTGGAACAGTTCGGAGGGCTCAGAAGAAGGTAGGAAAATATGGAAAAGTTTGAAAGAGATTGGAGGGCTCAGAAGACAGAAAGATGTGGGAAAGTTTGGAACTTCCTAGAGACTTGTTGAATGGCTTTGACCAAAATGCTGATAGCAATATGGACAATAAAGGCCAGGCTGAGGTGGTCGCAGCTGGATATAAGGAACTTGTGGGGAACTGGAGTAAAGGTCCCTCTTGCTATGCAAAGAGGCTGGCAGCATTTTGCCCCTGCCCTAGAGATCTGCAGAGCTTTGAACTTGAAAGAGATGATTTAGGGTATCTAGTGGAAGAAATGTCTAAGCAGTAAGTGTTAAAGAGGAAGCAGAACATAAAAGTTTGAAAAATTTGCAGCCTGACAATGCAGTAGAAAAGAAAAACACATTTTCTGGAGAGAAATTCAAGTTGGCTGCAGAAATTTGCATAAGTAACAAGAAGTCAAATGTTAATCACCAAGACAATGGAGAAAGTGTCTCCAGGGCATGTCTCATCAGCCCCTCCCATCACAGGCCTGGAGACCTAGGAGGAAACAATGGTTTCATTGGCCCAGGGGCCCCCATGCTGTGTGCAGTCTAAGGACTTTGTGCCATGTCCCCACTGCTCCAGCCGTGGCTAAAAGGGGTCAACATACAGCTCAGACCATTGCTTCAGAGAATGGCAGCTCAAAGCCTTGGCAGCTTCCACATGATATTGGGCCTGCAGGTGTGCAGAAGACAAGAATTGAGGTTTGGGAACATCCACCTAGATTTCAGAGGATGTATGGAAATACCTGGATGTCCAGGCAGAGGATGTGCTGCAGTGGCAGAGCCCTAATGAAGTACCTCTGCTAAGGTAATGTGGAAGGGAAATGTGGGGTCAGATCCCCCACCCACAGTCCCCACTGGGGTACTGCCTAGTGAAGCTGTGAGAAGGGGGCCACCGTCCTTCAGACCTCAGAGTGGTAGATTCACCATTGCCTTGCATTGTGTGCCTGGAAAAGCCACAGACACTCAATGGCAGCCTGTGAAAGCAGCCAGGAGGAAGGCTGTACCCAGCAAAGCCATAGAGGCTGAACTGCCCAAGGCCATGGAACCACCTCTTGCATCAGCGTGCCCTGGATATAAGACATGGAGTCAAAGGAGATCTAGGAATAGAGAAAAACTTCTCCAACTTAAAAAATAACAAGAGCTACAGCTAATATCCTGCTTATAAATGGTACAATCTTTCAAAATTCCATCCAATAATTTGATCCACTTTATAAGATGTTAAAGAAAGAAATCTAGAGCCAGTGGCATGCTGAAGTACTGTGCACTGGTTCATAAGAGCAGATTAAGTACATCTCTTCTGAATTCCATGTTCAGTGACATCTCACTGGTAGATTGAAATTGATTGTGGTGGGCTTTTTTTTTCTTAGTCAGTTGTTAATTATTTATAAGCACAGAACCACCCAAAGTTGTCTAGCATCCCTATAAAATGGACTTGAAATAGAAGTTTGAATTCAGAAAAATCAGGTTTCAATTTCTTATAGATCTGAATGGTGAAATGGACAGACAAATCTGATGCACTGTAACTCAAATAGGTTAGACATATAACTGAGATTCTGGGAGGTAAAACTATAGCTTACAGTCTTCCTATACTATATAACAAAGCTCTTGACCTTAGATTTTCAGGGAGAAAAACTGTTCTGCAAGTGAAAATTTACATAATGCTCAGATTATTGTAATGACCATCTTAAATGAGAATCTAACTATAAGACCAGTGCTTAGAGAATCTCTCTTTATTCATTCAACATTTATGTGACACATACGTATTGGGGGCTTTTTATATGACCAAAACTGTTCTGTTTATGTTGGACAGAGAGAAAAACAGTAAACAAATAAATTAATTTTACAAAGTCTGTAATGAAAATAACATGAGATGATGTAAAAGACTTGAGAATGTTTTGTAATTGGGTGGTCAGCAAATATATCTCAAAATATAATATATCAATATTTGAATGATAAGCAAAAGATAGCCATGCTGAAAACTCAGGGTAGATGTGTAAAAATGAGATATAATTTAAAGATATAGTCAGAGTTTACTAATTAATATATGTACAACTGTAGTATGACTTTCTGAGAAAATAGTCCCTCAATATTATAAAATGAAAACAGTAGAAATTGTCTTTATTAATAATTTTTCTACTCTTCAGCTTTCTAATGAAGCATATAATGCCCCCTTATTAACACATGATGGTTACTATGAAGGTCTTTGAATCCATATTTTGTCTTGGTTTATATTTGTCTTTTGTTTGGGAAAGTTATTTTTAAGGAATTCTCAAAATTATATGAGAAAGATATTTTGTCTTGTATGTATTATGTTCACAATATAACTTTTTAACAAATGTTCTATAACTGGATTGTGGTTTATGCTCCTAGCCTTATTTATTTATAACAGAATATACAATTGTTAAAAATTAATACAGTCATTGAATTGAATCTTCAAAGTAAATTTCTCCTCTACCAATTTTCACAATTTTCACTTATTAGTATTATCAGAACAGGTAAAAATTTCAACTTAAATAAGAAGCTTGTTTTTCTGCTTGAGGTAGGATTCATGAACCGAGGTTAGTTAGAATCTGTGTGCATGTAGGCTAGACATCAATATTTGTGATGTAAGTAATAAAAATGTTTTAAAATTATAAAAAATCCATTGTACTTTTAAGAGGGGAAGTTAGACTAAGAAATTTAGAAGCGGGGCTATCATAATTTCCATTTGGCTCTAAGTGTAAGTGACTTTTGCTATACGATCTGCTATGGAATTTTTGGAGAAACTATTCTTGTTTATTTATATTGTGTATTAATATTAATTCACCAATAATTCTAAGACATATACCTCAATTTACTTGGAACCTCTACCCTTCGATGTTTTGACATTTGTAAAATTAAAGCTAAAATAAGCCTTTTTATATGCAAAGGACCACCAAACTAGTGCTATATTTCATGTCCATACTAAAAGTTGCACAGGAACAACCATCTCTTTGAAATGCAAATGCACATAGAGGATTTCTTGGTAAATGCAGTCTTCAATTCTACTAGTGAAATAACATCCAAATAAGTTTCTGGCAGACAGAGTAATCCTTTACCTTAAATACTCAGAAAAACTCACCTGATCGCAAAGAATGCTACCATTTCTAGCACCAACTTTATCACAGTCACAGGGTTTGCAAACATCTATGGCTGAAGGATCTGCACCAACTTGTCGGAAAAAGTAATCCTTGCACAGCTCACAGTTCCTTCCTGCATCAGGGAAAGGTTATGCATTATGACTTCTAATTCATTAAAATCAGCTGCATAATTCAAAATTAAAGACTGTATTCCTTTGAGGGAATTCTATAATTTTCGGGACGTCCATTTTAATGCACCTTTCATCTCTACCTGCCAATTTAGTGATCCAGAGCATATGAAACAATGAACCTGTTACAAACTGTGCTTTACTTCATTAAACTCCCATCTGTTATATAATACCACACTTCTAAAAAGCTGTGCTTTATAGGGGCCCATACATTTGGAAAGAGTTTGTTCCTAAACTTAAAACTTTATGTCTAGGACCAGGCACTTTATCTAAATTCAATACAGTATGAGAAATTTCTACATATGTGGTAGATGATACTTATATACTAAGAAGCAAGTAGGTATGTAGTACTGGAAATATTTTTCTGGAACTCAATCATGTAAAATGGGAGACTTCTCTTAATATAATTTATTATTCTGTAGTTAACACAATTAAAAACAAATGATTATGTTAGTGGCCATTATTTTTCATTTCAGAGATTGAAATAGAAATTCATTATATTTAGATATACCAAGTACTTTTCATATTAAACACTAGAATAGCCTGGCATGTTAGATATATCAGGTAATTCCTATAGTTTATAATTTATAATTGCAAATTTCCCTTGCTATATTATGTAATAAAAAAAACCCCTAAACTACAAGGAGTTTCTAAAGTTAACATGAGTAGTATATAAGATAATTGAAATAAGCTGAAATAAAACTTAAGGCTATCAATTTCCCCTTTAAACATGACGTAATTTGCTCAAAAAAATGTTGAAATTGGCCCAATATTAGGAGACTACAGAAATAATCAAGTGAAAACTCATATTCTGATAGATATTGACTATTGGGCTAATTAAAAATTAAACAGACTTATAATATTTCTAGACTATTTCCATTTACATATGCTGTTGACTCCCAAATCTATACCTCCAATTTAGAAATTCTCTTTTTATTTATCAATTAATGAATATTTATTGTGTGATTACCATGTACCAAATACTATGCTAAGTGCTGTGCAACATAGTAGTGAACTAAATACACAATACCCATTGCATCTCTTTCACAAAGCTCTCTTACAGTCTAGGAGGTAAGAGGAATCTTAACTAAATAATACCAGGAGTAATACACATTTACAAACCATGATAAGCATAGTTGTCACTAACATGTATAAATTATTCTGATCTTCTTTAAAGCATCACGAGAGGATTTCCTTGAAGAAAAGAGCTTCAGAACTGTGTTTCCAACTGCCCCCAGGAGTTTCTCCCATGTCTCTTGGAAACATAGTGAACATATCCACAACAGAAATTGCCATCTTTCCCTCATCTCAATCCTCCTGTATTTTCTATCTCAATGGTTGGCACCAATGTTGAGCCTACGGCTCAAGCTAGAATGCAATGCTAGGTATCAGTCTTGGCTCTCCTTCCTGCCCTTGCCTGCACTCTGCTCACAAAACACTCACTTTTTTATCTTAAATATCTTTTGGATCTATTTCTCTCTATCCACACCATCGAAATGTATTCTGACATCATTTCTCACTTGCACTATTGCAGCACCTCACTAACTGGTTTTCACCAACCATTCTAACCCTCTGCAATCCATTTTTCACTTTATAACCTGGTGTATCTTTTAAAAACAAGTAACTGATCATGCCCCTTTACCATATAAAACCTTGACCTTAGATAAAAGCCAAATGCTTTATCATGGCTCCAGAGTTCTCTATGATCTTGCCCTGCCTTCCTTCCTAGTATCTCTTCTTACCACCAGCCATTTGCCCATCTTTCAGTTTTTCAAAGGTATCACATTTCTCTCTCCTCTAGGCCACTGCACAAAATGTTTCCCTAATTGTAAGCCTTAGTTCACCATCCTAATCCTTCAACTGGTTAACTCCAACTGTACTTGCCCTATCTTAGCAATCATCAGACAACTTTGTAATCATTCCTTTCAATAGTCTGTCTTTCCCACTGTACAATAACCCAAAGACAGACAATTCATTGTCTTATTCATCTTCATGTCCCCAGCACCTACCCAAGATCTTGTAATATTTAAGTTATCAATAATCAGCTAATAAATGGATTCATGCTTAGGAGTACCACTTTGAAACCCATCAGATATATGCTATTATATTTTACAAATTCAGATATTGGCCATTTCTTGCCATTCAAGAAAAGGATGGTATTTTTCAATGACTAGTCAAATGCTTTGTAGTTTTAGAACAGAACTTTGATTATCATGATCTCTATTTAATTAGTGTTTTCAAAAAGAGTATTCTCAGATTACCAGTGTCCATGCCAAATCTGAATGAATGTAATCTCCACATGAGAATCCAGACATAAAGGACAATAAAGGGGACAAAAGGAAATTTATTTTAAGGATATTTGTTCAAAGTAAGCATTCCTGAGTTATCCTAAATATGGTTGTGGTTTAGTCAAATGGTGTGAACTCTTTAAAAAACAAAACAAAATAAAATAACAACAACAACAAAATCCTTTTCCTGAGAAGATATAGTTTAAGACTAGAGTGCTATTTCTGAAAACTACCTAGTGATTTGGAAATAGAAAGATTTGGTGAACCAGCTTTGGTTTTCAAACTTAACAGTATGAAAGTACATTCTTAAATAATATAGCAATAACATAATTTAAAATAATATCCATTGTAGATAGAAGCACACAGGCCTCCAAGACCAACTCAGGAATTTATTTGCTACTTACCTGTAGTGTTATGCTCACAATCATTACAAACTCCTCCTCCCCCTCTGAAGTGCTCAAAAGGAAATGGGTCTACAGAGACGTTGTAATAGCAGCTTTTGGAATGGCTGTTGCACTGACAGCGTTTACAATTGAAAGCGTGAACTTGATCACCTTGGCGGAAAGGCTTGTCATTATAAAGAGGCAAGCAGCGATCACACTAGAACAAAAAGTATCAGAATAGTAAAGAAACTGAAAGCTAAGATTTCCTTCCATTTTATTGATAGGCTAGGCCTTTCACCAGACGTAAAGCACATATCAGTGAGTAAAAAGTCAGCAATTATTTTGTTTGAAAAATATATTGTAAGTCAGAAATAGCATATTTATGAGCATAGTAGGGTGGAATTGTAAAAGCGATCATGCAAGCTTGAACCATGCAAAATGATCTTTTTTTTCTTAATTTTTAATTTTTGTGGGTACATAGTAGGTGTATGTATATATGGGCTACATGGGATGTTTTGAAAAAGACATACAATGCATAATCATCACATCTTGGAAAATGGGATATCTATCCCCTCAAGTGTTTATCCTTTGTGTTACAAACATGCAAAGTGATCTTAACAATCAACAGGAAAGGTTATGATAGTTCTAAGACTTTGTAAAACTTTAACATGTTAAAAACTCCCCACTGCCGGTTATAAATGTAAGTAAATAAACCAGTAAAAACGACCATTTATTTAGTACTCTGTAATTTAAAACGTTAAAAACCTGGAGAAGTTGTTTTACTCCTTTGTAAAATACTAAAAGTACTTTGAACAGTGCTTGCCTTCATCTCACCTACAACTTACCACACTGAACACAAGCATCTTTTTTTTTTTTTTTTTTAATTTTTTAAATTTTTTTAAATTTTTTTGTTTTTTTCTGAGACGGAGTCTCACTGCATCCCCCAGGCTGGAGTGCAGTGGCTCGATCTCGGCTCACTGCAAGCTCCGCCTCCCGGGTTTACGCCACTACAGTAGTCCCAGCTACAGGTGCCCACCACCACGCCTGGCTAATTTTTTGTATTTTTAGAAGAGACGGGGTTTCACCGTGTTAGCCAAGATGGTCTCGATCTCCTGACCTCGTGATCCACCCGCCTCGGCCTCCCAAAGTGTTGGGATTACAGGCGTGAGCCACCGCACCCGGCCACATCTTTTCTATGCCTTGGTGAATTGCCACGCTCCTTTCTAAGTTTGAATCAGCTTCCAACATTTTAACTTTTATACTTTTAGTGTTGTGAAGTACCTGTGAGAATTCCTCTAATGTGAAGTGTTTGGGATGTCACTTCCTCCAGGACATCTTCACCCTATTCGTGGCAAGCACTTTCCTCACTTAGGTTAAGTTCACCTTTACTAAGAAGCTCTGGTTACATGTTCAGAACCCCTCAATCCTCAGTAGTATTTCTTCTATGACTCCACTTAGGTCCAATTTGAGTTTTACTTCAAGTATTTTCTTTGTTTGCAGTGCTTTCCTCTTTGCTGTCCAATTCCTCTTCTTTTTTGAATATCTGTGTTTGTAAAGTGTCACTCGGGTTTATCACTCACAAGGAGGCAACAAAACCACACGCTTCTCTGTCTATGAATAAATTGAATAATAGATGTGTAGTGCACAATCACCAACAGATTTTGAAAAAAATAAACATGATTGGTTACTGACCACAATGTGCATCTCTTATTTTATGTAGTAATTTGTGGATTGCAGAGCCAGCAGCAATGTTTGTTTATGTAATTACTCACAGTAATATTCAATGTTACCTGACACTTGAGCTACATAGTTGGAGGACTGGTAGCATTTAACTAAACTATGGTAACTGATATTCATGCATATCAGAATTGTGTAAGGAGAGAACTGCCTGTATAACTGTAAGAAAAAATTTACTCAAATTACATAATAGATCTGTCATGTACTGAAACAAATAAAAAAACCTGGATATATGTTTTATAATTAATTATTTCAACTTTCTAATATAAATACAATTTATGGACAAAGCACAATTTTTTCCATACATTTAAATAATAGTTCCACTGAACTGAGTTTAGTATAGCTATAGACATAAAAAAAGTATTCTTTATAAAATAAAGGCAGGAAGTAGAAAATTAAAAGCACTGTAATTTGACTAGCAAATGGTAAGTCAAAATGTCAACACGAGTCAATTTCTTTTAAATTTGTATATGCATATATTTTTTCTTTATGAAATTATGAATATATGTGGGTATTGTGTTATTAAACATCATATATTTTGTATTACTACATAGTTTTGTATTATTAAACATCATGTATTTTGCTGCATTATTTCTTATATTTCTAAGATAACATTCAACCATTCTGCAATCATTACACATTTAGTTTTTTTTCCATTTTCTTTTGGGAATGGGGAGTGGATATATATCTAAGTATTACCTTAAGAAAATTATGAGATGAAATTACATTATCAAAGAGTATAGACATTTTAAACATTTTGTTAAATATGGTCAAATTCCTTCTAGAAAAATTAAACTCATACTCACACCAGCAATATCTGAGAATGTCCATTTTCTTGTGTTCTGCTCATAATTGTTATATTTTCACTATTTTGATTTTAGATAATATGTCAATTACTGTTTTAGTATGTATGTCTTTGGATACTAGTAATGCCAAGCAATCTTCACCTAGTTCTTGGTTAGATATAGTCCTTTTTGAGAAAATTGTTCGTTTTTCTTTAGTATACTCTTTTTTAATTGACTTTAAAGATTTTATCAGATATTAGAATTTTCCTTTGCCTGTAAAATAGTGAAGATTTAGTTCATAATTTTAAATATACATTTATATTTACTTCCTTCCCCTACTTTATTGGCCAGAATTTTCAGCATAATAGTTAATTTATATAGTATAGTAGTGTGATAGGCATAATTATCTTTTTACTCATTTTAATGAAAATATCTATAATGTTATAGCTTTTATAGTATTGACTATTGATTTTACATAGACAATTTTTATCATTTTAAAGAAGAAATTGCTACTTCAAAACAACCAATATGGATTTTATGTAAAAAAAATAAAAAATATATTGTCAGTTTTATTAAATGTTCTGACTTAATTGTTTGACCTATCGAATTGATAAATTATATAATAGGTTAGTAGGTTAACTGGAGTCTGTGGTTGCATTTTTTAATAAACCCAACATCATTAATAGTAAATAATGCCAAGTAAAAAAAAATTAGGGCTTTTACATTTATAATCATAAATAAGATTTAACTAGATTTTTATAAAGACTTTTATTAAAATAAACACATCTTAGAATTTTAATAGGTAATTATATGTATTTGTATTTATAATGCTAATTTTAATATCTGAACGATCAAAAAATTCTCATTTTGCACACACACTAAAACTATTACATTTTATCAAATTATATTTCATGTAAAGTACAATCAATTCAAGATAAGATTTATAAGAAGTAAATACCAAGATTTCTGAAAATCATTTTTCTCACTCTCCATTTGCTGTGAAATACTTAATGTGACTTCCCTAAGTGCCCAGCGTATGCCAGAGTTACATGTTAAATTATGAATCAGGAGAGTCAAACCATGTAAAGTAATGTCTCTCTGTTTATCCATAATAATGGTCCTTTGTTCTTTGTTTTATATTAACATTGTTAAAAACTATTTTCACATTGGGACAACAAAGGTTATTCTATTGCTCTATTTTAATATAGAATAAATAGTAATAAATATTTAGTATTTTAGAACAGTTTGACATATTTCATAATCATTATTGGAACATACACTTGTCAAAAGCATTTTTTTTTTTTTTGCCAGTATTTACTTTTCCCTGCTAGTTCAATTTCTTCATTTAACAATCTTAAAGGGAGAAGATAAAAAATAAGAATTTAGTTGTCTAGTGTGTTACTGTTTAATGGCATTCCAAAATTTTAACATGAAAATAAAATGAGTTTTTTCTACTTAGCTGGGGAGAGAGAAAAAGACAAAAAGGAGAAAAATAGTAAGAATGTAAACATTAGGTCACAATGTTTACATCGGGTAATGTTACATTTTAATAATTTGCAAAAAATAATTCACCCTTTTGGCCATTTTACAATGGTCAAGTTAAACTCAATGGTCAATTAAAAATTTCACTGTAATATTATTTTTGGAGTGATAAAGATTCTTTTTCCCCACAGCCATTTGCAACCCTTTAGGCTAAGGTAGTTGTTCTTCCTCTCATCTCTCCGAGTACTCTATTAATACCTCAATCTTACTCCTGTCAGTCTACTGAAATGATTGTCTTTTGTATATGTATCTTTCAGGAAACGCAAGTTATTGACTTTATATTCTCTGTGTCATCCACGCATTAGGAGCATGATAGACAATTGCTAAGCTGTTAACTGACAATTCACAATTAATAATGATATTACTGTCCAAAGAAAGTTGTTCTTGAGGGAATTTAGAGAGGAGACAGAATGGGGACAATTCACAAACAAGGTGACATTTATGTAAAGTCTTCAGAATTGACTGTTATGTGATGATTTGCAATAAAAGCCACTTACAAATATAAAATGAAACTCACTTTATAAAAGAAGAATATGTGGCAACCATTAAAACATTGTCAGCTTTGGGTCTCTAGCCAATAAATTTAAAGTGGGGAAATTGACCTCTTTACATTTCCCTCATCAGCAATACCCATATGCAAATCAAATTTATTTCATAAAATCAAAAGTTAGAGATTTAGGTACAGGCTGGGAGTCAGACAGCTTAGTTCTATTATTGGTGCTGCTGTTTACTAACCACAAAAAGGCCACTGTGAAAAGTAACATCAAATGCATACTGTCATGTGATGAGTATACTCTCATTTGATGAGTGTATACTCTGGTTACTATATTAGGCATTTAAAATGAGTTGTTTCATTGAATCCTTTAGGCCTGGGTGATACAATATCTCACATCTAATTTCTGTTTCTTGATTTGCCTGTGTTCTTGTGTAATTGCCTGTACCTCTTTAATTCTTATTTTTCTCACTCATAACATGACAGTAATAATACTCCTCTCATAAGGTTGCTGTAAAGACCAATCAATTATCAAAGTGCTTGTCACACAGTTGGCCCTCAGCAAACTTGCCTACTACTTTGATTGCTATTGGATTCACAACAGAGGATTAAAGAGGTTAAGTAACATGAACAACGACAATGGACAGTTAGTCCTAGAGTCCTCTTACTTCTATGAATATCAGTTTCATCATGTCCAAAATGAAGATAACTTAATGGAATGTCTTACTTATATCTGACTCAAAATAATCTTTGGATAAGTGGAAATATATAAATAATGCCCAAAACAAAGCCTGGAAGTTATTACACACTCAAACCTGAAAGTCAGAAGATGGAAGAGTAGGAAAAAGAAGGAAGAGAAGGGTAAAAACCCAACAGAATTGTTGATCTCAAGTTTGACTAACACCAGCAGTATGTGACTATCACTATGCTGTATATAGTCTATAATCATTAAAAGGTGATTCTGTGATTATAAATGTACTGGTCTATGATCTGCTTTGGAGGAGGTAGCCTACAGAGTGGAACAAGAAGAAATTTATGACCAAAATTTATTTCTGGTTAATTTGATCATCTGTATCTACAACTACAGAAGAGGTCCTATCTATCGACAATACTTCCTAGAAGCCATCAGACATAACTACTACTTCTTCTAGTAGCCCTATGTATGGGGAAGATACATTCTAATTGGATAAATGAAAGAATAGATGAAAATTTGCCTTCTGACTTCTTGGATTTGAAGGAGAGAAATAAGCTCATTAAGCTGTCTTCCCCAGTTCAATTAGCCATGCAACTAACCTGATTCCCAATATTTTAAAAACCCTATTCCATTGTAAAACTTTTGCCAAAGGCAAAATTTTGTTGTAACAAAATGCCCTGAGCCTATTTTTCTCTTGACTTCAAAGTGTTCTCATTGAATAATTTGTTTACTCTATGGTGGTTTTTATCATTCAAGTTGTGCTTTCTTAAATATAAGTTGGTAAAAGTGATGAGATGGAAACTGTGGTCCTGTCATACTGATTTCAGATGCAGTTTGTCTTTTACAAAACAATTGCTGGCTGTTTGAGTTTGGGATATTGCCTACATGAGTTAGTGAAGCAAATCCAGCAAAAGTATTCCTTTGCTATTTCTAGGAGGACATGTTTGCTTTTTGATTATAATCTTTAAGAAATACGACTTCAGATTTTATATTTAACGTCAGCCCAAAAGCCATTATCAAAAAGCGTAATTGTAAATAAGACTGGACTAAATGTTGTGTCAATGTTCCAAAGACACCATCATGGCTGCCTTAGTGTTTGAAGCCAAAGACAAATTTTACCACTGACCCATTGGAATGGTTCTGGTCCTACTAAGCTACTTGTTATTGAAAATGGCTGGCCTTTCTTTTGTGGAGAATAAAAACCTTGCAGATATATGGGTAACCTGTTCGGTTTTCCTTGAGAAAACAAGCATAGCTGTTATTTTTTGATTCTCAAATTAATATTTTTTAGATTATGATGATACCAGGATGACAAGAATTTATAGAAAGGGCCAGTTCAGAACACTGCTTATAGGAGAGGAGTTTATCCATTCCTTTTAGGAGGAGCAACATATGTATACATTCCATGGGACCCAGAAATTCCACTGAGAATTTAGGAGAACACGTTTTTAAAGCCGCTTGATAAAGATTTTCTGTTTTAATAATGGGGTGTTGATAATACTGAAGAAAAGGAAAAATTAAATGCCCAAAAGCAAGAGAGTAGTTTAAGATGTCCTAATTCTTAAAAAAAAAAAGGCTAACATTTATCAATATAAATAGAGAAAGATATTCATAATAGAGTTTGAATTTAAAATCAAGTTAAAAATAATATATAGAGTATAATCCTCTATTCTAGATAAAGGTAGATTTAGCTATAGATATAAATATACAATTTTAAGAAGATAGAGACAGATGAGACAGGTTTACTTATAATAACAATAATATAATGACTGAAAGTATATAAGCTAAGAGTATTAGCTGGGGTTATCAACGGGTGGAAGGTTTACAGATAAAGTTTATAACTTTATTTTTTCCACAGTGTACATTTATTACTAATGTATTAAAAATTAAGGGAAAATGAAATGTAACTGCATGAATGGTTACAAGACAATTACACATCATTTGCATGTAACATTTCACTAAGGAAAGCTAAGAAAATTAACGTGTTTCAGTTTTAAATTACACACAGATGAGCAAAAAACTGTATAACAAATGATTCTCAAGTAGTATGTAGGCTAAAAAGTTTTTGAGCCACCAGTAAACAGAGTATGATTTGTAAAAGATATACATTTTTTCAAAACAATGGGATTAATATACAGAAGCAAAGATTTTGAGAGATGATGCCTAAATTTGTTTTAAAATTTGATTTAAAACATACACAACTAAATGACACACCAATGCCTGTTTGAGTCTTTGATCCTAAAGATGATACTGTTCTATTATCATTTTGTGTGGTTTACAAAGACAGATAGAAGGAATACTTTGTAGTCTACTCTTTGATTATAAAGTTTCATAAAGTGTGAAATTCTTGGTCCCATAATTGTTTCTTAACAACTCCTTTCAGATAATACAAGGATAACCATGACAAAATGGAAGAAATAATAATTGGTAAGTGCATTATAAGTAAATTTTTGAATTCTCATAATTTTCATCTACCTTTTCTACCAGTGATTTTAAAGTTTGATTTAAAATCAAGAACACTGTATCTTATATTTTATGCAGCTCCCGAAGCAAATGGTTTTCTATTTCATGTTTTCCCAATCTCCAGTTGATCATTTGTCACTTTCAATTATGTTTCAGTTTCTTCTGTAACAACTGGATTCCCCCGATATGTCCCTGAATGCTCAAATTATGAGATTAGACAATGGCTATATCAGGGTCAAGGACCTTTATCACTGATTCATTTAACTGCTTTCATTTTGATAGCTTTTTAAAGGCTACTAATCAACTCCGCTAAGTTGCAGCCAAATACTTTGACATGTTCAGGTACGAAAATCAGTGAATAATCATTGAATCTAGAAGACACTGATGAAATTTATTTTATTACATTATCTTCTAATAATACACAATGACAGTTCTTTCTTCTGGATCATTAAACTGAAGTATAGTGTTCCTTTGTTACTATTACAGAGCAGCAGCAAAGACAATCTTTCAAAGATAACCCATAGTCTCCAAAGCATATTTATCAACTCCACTCCCAACAGACTCAGTTTTCTTTTTGGGTTTTTTTTTTTTTTTTTTTTTTTGGAGACAAAGAACAGAGTCCTGCTCTGTTGCCCAGGCTGGAGCCCAGGCACTATATGGGCTCACTGAAACCTCCACCACCCGCATACGAGAGATTCTCATGCCTCAGCCTCCCGAGTAGCTGGGACTACAGGTGCACACCACCATGTCCAGCTAATTTTTGTATTTTTTAGTAGAGAGACCTTGTTGCCCAGGGTCGTCTCAAACTCCTGACCTCAAGCGATCCGCCCACCTCGGCCTACCAAAATTCTGGGATTGCAGGCATGAGCCACCGTGACAAGCTACACACTCAATTTTATTTATTTCTTAACACCTTCAAATTTACAGAGATAGTAGAAACTTGTGTGAAGTACAAGTTAAAGTAATTTAACTACAAGAGCAATTTATTTATTCAGTAACTTATCCAACAATCTTAAATGCCTATTATATATCTTTGAAAAAAAAGGAAGAAAAATGTCCTCTTAGACAAAGATACATAGTCTTTGCTAAAGGTTGGGGCATAGGGAGAAAATTTCCTCTCAAGGTCCTGAGAGCTCCCAGTGTCAATGATCTTTGGAAGCTTAAGTTCATAATGATCACAACGAGTCATCGAAAACAACTTGTCTTCAATGTGTTGAAGAAGCGCCTAGAAGGAGCCCTAGAACATAGCAGGTACTCAATTTATGTATCTGGATGTTCTCCTTCAGAGACCTCACTTCTAATCTCCATGTTTAGACTGACTTCAGGGACAGAAAATAGCATTCCAGGGAGAGAGGGGTTGACTGGAGTCACTCTGGTTCAGTCCATCTTTTCTTTCTGCTGAGTCTAAACTGGATAGCAAAGCCCTAGAAACCAAGAGATGTAGTTATTCCACTCCTGGCTATAAAATTTAGAGATATGGATGCAGCACTGCCTATGTGAGAAGGAGAGAAAGACAATCTGCCTCAAAGTGAGAGATCATAAAATGATCACTTTTTAGTACTATTACAGTACTGCTCACTGAATAAAGGAAGTAATTTTTAAAACTATTCCCAGAGGGCCTGAATGAATTGGAGACCCTCTAAAAATCTCTACATTTTCCCTTTCTCATCAGTAGAAACCAGCCCCCTATGTTGGAAATGTTAAGAGACTAAATCTCTAATAATAGTAATTGTCCTCCAGCTCTATTCAAGGCTTCCCCTTTCCTTTGGCTGGAGCGATTCAATTGTAATTCAAAGGATCTAGTTTCACTGTGATTTGTCTACTAGGTAGAGAAATCATCTTTATAAACATAAAAACTTCAGTGTGCTCAGGTATCTTTTTGCCAATAGAAGTGTCCCTAGGTAGCTCTAATGTTCCCATGGCAAAGGTAATGTTAGACAAACTTGTTAATGTATTATCAGTGATAGATTTCAGAGGGGGACACAGATAAAGTGCCCAACTACATAGAGAATCTAGACAGAAAATAGCTCAGTGCTTTGCACATAGGAGGCGATCAATATATATTTGATGAACGTGTGAGTGAATGTCCTAACAGACTCTTCGCATTTATGACACATTATAGGACTGTACTTTAATGTGACTAGCATTTAATTGAATAGTAACATTAAAGGCTTAAAGGCAAATGCAATAATACTTTACCTGTGAATTTCTATCTATGGATTATGTAATTTCAATTAGAAAAGCCAAAACAAATACTATCCTTTATCACTGAGAAGACAGAAATACCATGTGTTTATCCTTCAATGACATATTCCTTTCTCAGTAACTATCTTTCCCTTGGCTAGAAATTCTTACATAATTGAAGTGTTCACAGATACAATGTACTTACTCACTCTTTAGATACTAAAATTAATAGCATAAAATAAATAACTACTAATACTGTTGGACAATACTGATCAAATATAGGTGGCAATACAATGATCACAAACACATCATACATAGTACTTCAATATTTCAATTATTAACATAACTGGCTATTTTTAGAAACATTCTAATTCAAGTAATGCCTAGTCTAATTCTACGGGCAAAGTGAAATGGAAGATTGGAAAATTATCCAATAAAATAAATCGTAATAATGTGACATAAAACCTGTATTTGGAAAAGCAGGAACTGTAGGCAGGATTGTTCGGATAATCCTTCAGTCTACATGTTATCTATATATAAATATAACTGATAGCCTATTTATTTGTAAGCAGAATTTCCTTACTGTAGGCCTTGCGAATACAGACCTAATTATGTCTAGTGGTTGAATGAGATGGAACCATTTGCATGAGAGGCCTTGCATTCTTATTTGTTAATTTTCAATACTATATGTTGTTAGGTATGTGATTTCTCCTTTGAAATGCCTGTCCTTCTTTATTACTTCTTCCTCTTATTTATGGATTGTTCAGTGCACTAAATGAAAAAGACACATGTGGACATACCACGTTCCCTTAAGAGAACAGAAGGAAGATTTTAAAGTTTGTTCAAGATTGTAGATAATGGACGAGATAAAGCAATTCTATTTTATTGCAACCATAATAATTTAACCCTATTGATATTCCAGGAGATATGGCCTTGAATAGAGACTATATTTATTCAAGATAACCTGCATTATTTTACAAAGGAATTCAGTGAAGAAAAGCTGGATTCATTATATTAATATACTGTTTATAGGCAACTCTCCAAAATAATATACATCACACAAATATGAATTCACATACTAAGAAACATAAGGCATTATTGTTGTTTTTTAATATTTAAGATTCCTCTAAACTTAGTCAACTGATATAAAAGGTATTTGATTATTTAAATATAAAGGGTATTTTATATTGGAAATTTTTTCTAGTATTAGACTTGATTACTACATTAGTAAATTTAAAAAAACCCTTTCTTAAGTATTGCAGCATTTGAATTTTTCTTTAAGATTTAAAATGTCTATGCTATTCATATTATTTGTTAATTACTAATTGTTAGCCTGAATCATTTGCTTGCACTGAAATCATCTCTATTTATTATAGTAATTAGTGTCTACCAGGGAATCTTTTTTGAATTTCACAAATGAAGGTCCTTCAATATTTTCAAATACTTGCAACTGTAATCAAGACATAATGACTGTACTCTAGCATAATGTTCTACACATAGAAGGGATTTATAAATATTTGTTGAGTGACTAAAACTAGCAAATGATCAATCTTCACAGTAAAACTATAAATGTACACAGTAATCATTAATTTAGTAATGGTTATTCCATTGTGAATAGAGTCACTTCCACTCTGTCTTTAGTAGTAGCATGAGTATTTACATAGATGATATATTTCTGATAGATTAATCAATCATATTATTGTATTTGAGGGAAATTATATTGAAATATTAAAAATAAATTTATGAATAATTTTAAAACAAAGAATTGTACTATTTTATGTACCACTCAACTTAGAAACAAGACACTGCCATATATATTCCACTCCACTAATAATATCTGAATTTAGTAATTCAGTAAGTAGTCCTGTTTTCCATAAGGAATACATTTTAAGACCTCCAGTAGATGCCAGATCTCTATGTTCCAAGTGACAGCAACTGGGTGTGGTACTATATGTACTATGTAGTACATAATTTGGTTCTATGTAGTACATATTTTCTGTTCATGTCTTCCAGTCACAAATTTAATGCTTTTTCTTTTTTCTTTCTTTTTTTTTTAACTAAGCACTTATCTAGCACTGTGGCCATAACTTTTGCAGTTTGTG
Organism: Papio anubis; assembly: GCF_008728515.1. Lineage (NCBI taxonomy): Eukaryota > Metazoa > Chordata > Mammalia > Primates > Cercopithecidae > Papio > Papio anubis. Next base: position 145,537,612 of record NC_044976.1, on the reverse strand, counting down.
GTGTGACAGCAAATCTAGCACTAATTTCTTTTTTTTTTCACTATTTCACAGATAGAAGATTCATTATTATTATAGATCTTAGCAATCTCAGCATATATTTTTTTACTTCCTTATTATGTCAATCACAGTGGGTTTGGTTTGTTTTTGTTTCTCTAGTTCCTTAAGGTGTGACCTTAGATTGTCTATTTGTGCTCTTTCAGACTTTTTGATGTAGGCATTTAATGCTATGAACTTTCCTTTTAGCACTACCTTTGCTCTATCATGGAGGTTTTGACAGGTTGTGTCACTATATCAAACAATTCAGTAAAAGGATTTTTTAAATTTCCATCTGGATTTCACTGTTGACCCAAGAATCATTGAGAAGGAGGTTATTTAATTTCCATGTATTTGCGTGGTTTTGAGGTTTCCTTTTTGAGCTGATTTCCAATTTTATTTCACAGTGGTCTGAGAGAGTACTTGATATAATTTCAATTTTCTTAAATGTATTAAGACTTGTTTTGTGGCCTATCACATCGTGTATCTTGGAGGATGTTTCACATGCTGATGAATAGAATGTATATTCTGCGGTTGTTGGGTAGAATGTTCTGTAAATATCTGTTACGTCCATTTGTTCTAAGGTATAGTTTAAGTCCACTGTTTCTTTGTTGACTTTCAGTCTTGATGATATGTCTAGTGCTGTCAGTGGAGTACTGAAGTCCCCTACCATTATTGTGTTGCTGTCTATCTCATTTCTTAGGTCTATTAGTAATTGTTTTATAAATCTGGGAGCTCTGGAGTTAGGTGCATATATATTTAGAATTGTGATGTTTCCCTGTTGGACTAGTCCTTTTACCATTATATAATGTCCCTCTTTTTCTTTTTTAAGTGCTGTTGCTATAAAGTTTGTTTTGTCTGATATAAGAATAGCTACTCTTGTTTGCTTTTGGTGTCCATTTTCGTGTAATATCTTTTTCCACCTCTTTACCTTAAGTTTATGTGAGTCCTTATGTGTTAGGTGAGTCTCTTGAGGACAGCAGATACTCAGGTGGTGAGTTCTTATCCTTTCTGCCATTCTGTATCTTTTAAGCAGCGCATTTAGGCCATTTACATTCAATGCTAGTATTAGGATGTGAGATACCATTCTATTCATCATGGTATTTGTTGCCTGAATGCTTTTATTTAAATTGTGTGTTTTTGTAATAGGTCCTATGAGATTTATGCTTTAAGGAGGTTGTATTCTGGTGTATTTCAAGGATTTGTTCCAAAATTTAGAGCTGCTTTTAGCAGTTCTTGTAGTGCTAGCTTGGTGGTGATAAGTTCTCTCAGCATTTCTTTGTATGGAAAAGACTATTTTTCCTTCATTTATGAAGCTTAATTTCACTGGATACAAAATTCTTGGCCAATAACTGTTTTGTTTAAGGAGGATAAGGATAGGACACCAATCCCTTCTAGCTTGCAGGGTGTCTGCTGAGAAATCTGCTGTTAATCTGACAGGTTTTCCTTCATAGGTTACCTGATGATTTTGCTTCACAGCTCTTAAGATTCCTTCCTTCATCTTGACTTTAGATAACCTGATGACTATGTGCCTAGGCAATGACCTTTTTGTGATGAATTTCCCAGGTGTTCTTTCAGCTTCTTGTATTTGGATGTCTAGATCTCTAGCAAGGGTGGGGACATTTTCCTTGATTATTCCCTCAAATAGATTTCTAAACATTTAGATTTCTCTTCTTCCTTGGGAATACCAACTATTCTTAGATTCGGTTGTTTAACATAATACCAAACTTCTGGGAGGCCTTGTTCATTTTAAAAAAATTTTCTTTGTCTTTGTTTGATTGGATTTATTCAAAAGCCTTGTCTTCAAGCTCTGGTGTTCTTTCTTCTACTGGTTGGATTCTATTGCTGAGACTTTCCAGTGTATTTTGCATTTCTCTAAGTGTGTCCTTAATTTCTGGAAATTATGATTGCTTCTTATTTATGCTATCTATTTCTCTGGATATTTTTCTGTTCCTATCCTGTAACATTTTTGAAATTCCTTTGAGTTTGTATTCACCTTTGGTGCCTCCTTGAGTAGCTTAATAATCAACCTTCTGAGTTCTTTTTCTGGCAATTCAGAGTTTTCTTCTTGGTTTAGATCCATTGCTGGCAAGCTAGTGTGATCTTTTGGGGGTATTAAAGAACTTTGTTTTGTCATATTACTAGAACTGTTTTTCTGGTTACTTCTCATTTGATTAGACTATGTCAGAGGGAAGATCTGGGGCTCAAGTGCTGTTGTTCAGATTCTTTCTTCCCACAGGGTGCTACTTGGCTGTGGGTGCTCACAGATGTGCCTTCCTGAGAGCTGAACTGCAGTGATTGTTGTTTCTCCTCTGGATCTAGCCATCCAGTGGAGCTACCAGGCTCCAGACTGGTAGTGGGGAGTGTCTGCAAAGAGCCCTGTGATGTGATCAGTCTTCAGGTCTCTCAGCCCTGGATACCAGCACCTGCTCTGGTGGAGATAGCAGGGGAGTGAAGTAGACTCTGGAGGATCCTTTGTTATATTTTTGTTTATTGCACTAGTTTTGTGTTGGTTGGCCTCCAGACAGGAGATGGCACTTTCAAGAGAGCATCAGTTGCAGTAGTATAGGGAGGATACAAGCTTGCTCTAGAGTCTCCTGCATAAGTTTCTCAGGCAGTGGTCAGGGCCATAGAGCTCTCAAGAGATTATGTCCTTTGTCTTTGGCTACCAGGGCAGGTAGAGAAAGGCCATCAGGTAGGGGCAGAGTTAGGTGTGTCTGAGCCTAGACTCTCCTTGGGCAGGGCTTGTTCAAGCGGCTCTGGTGTTGGGGGTGTGGTTCTCAGTGAGATGGAGTTATGTTTCTAGGGAATTATGACTGCCTCTACTACATCATACAGGTCACAGGGGAAAGCTGGCAGTGAAAGGCCTCACCCAGCTCCTATGCAACCCAAAAGGCCAGTCTCACTCCCACAATACCCTCCACAACAGCACCGAGTTTATTTCCAGGCAATGGGTGAATAGGGCTGAGGACTTGTCCCTGCTCCAGGTCTCCCCACTGGGAAAGCAAGCAGGGCTTTCAGGTTTCATACCTCCCTGCCTGCTGCAACTTCTGTGCTGTGTCTGTACGCCTGCTGCAACTTCTGTGCTGTGTCTGCACTCCTGGTTCACCCTCTCCCCCAGATTCTGCTAGGAAAGTTCGCACTCAGTCGAAATTGTTACAAAGTTCATCTGGAAGTTTCCTTCTCCATGTGGTCTTTCCCCAATTCCACTGGCAGTCTTCCCCAAGGACCCTACAAGACAAAGTCAGAAATGGCTTTCCTTGGGGCTTAGAGAGTCCACAGGGCTCCTGCCCCTGCTTCCTTTATCCCTATATTTTGCTCAACTCTCTAAGTTTGTCTCAGCTCCAGGTGAGACCAAATCCATCACCTGTGATCTAGACCTTCAGGTTCCTCAGGAAGGGCGCATGTTCAGGGGTGGACGATCCCCCTTTCACACCTTGGGTACTCACAGTTTTTCAGCTGTCTCCAGGATGCAGCAGCAGCAATCTATTTCCTTCAAAGGATATGTGGATTCTCTTGGCTTTCCTCGTATGGTGCTACAGTCGTTCTTGGAGCAAAAGTTCATGATGTGTGTCTCCATATGCTGCTCTGTCTGAGTGTGAGCTGCAAGTTAGACCTTCCTCCTATCCTTTTATCAGTTTCTTCCTCCTATTTGTATGATTTTAAAATTTATATAAATAGTATACGGTGTATGTATTATTCTAAAACAAGCTTTTTGTAGTCATGATTGTTTGAGAAGTCTGGTCATGTTGATGTAATAGCTATATTCCTTCATATCCACTACTGTAAAATGTTCCATGTAGATATTTGCAAATTGTTTTCCATAGTGCAGCAGCACCTTCTCATAAGTGGTGTATGAGTCTCCACTTGCTAGTTCCTGAAATTTCCAGATTTTGCAATCTTTGCCAACTTGATGGGTATAAAATATTATCACATTCTTTTTTCTTTTTTTAGTTTACTGATAACCAGTAAAGTTGCACATGTATTTATATGTATATTGACCATTTCAGTTGCCACTTCTGGCTTCTTCTGTGAATTATTTGTTCATTCACCTCTTTTGTCTGTTTTTCAAATAGTTCGCTTAATTTAAATGTTACCTTTGTCAGTTACGTATGTGTTGTCTTGCTAATGTCAACTGCTAGTATGTAGCTTTTCTTTCTTTTTATAAAAAGACATTTTAAATAAGAGATGTATTAAATTCTCCTATGCTGATGGTAGAACTTGACAAGTTCTCTTTCTGTTCTATACATTTTTGCTTTATACTTTTGAAACTAAGATGCACGTAAGCTTAGAATTTTACATTTTATAATTATATAATAAGCCTCTCTTTCCTTAATGAAACAGTAAAGTCTATTTTGCCTAATATTTATGTAGCTCATGCCAGCTTTCTTAAATTTTCAAACTTAAAGTGTGCTTGTTTTTTAGGTACATCTCTCACAACCTCAGCACAAGTACCATGCTGAACTGCATTGTGGCATGAGGCCAAAGGAAAAATATGATCCTGTGTATAGAACTAGAAAATATATACCAATATTTGGAGCCAAATGGAAAAAGTTAATAAACACTCTACAATTTAAAAAAAAATAGTTATGGATAATGTCCCATCATGCCTAGTCTATTTTTAGACCATTGTAAAACCTTATATGAGACAGGGACATGCCAACCTTATAAAACTGGTAGGTAGGAATTATGAACTGATTAGAAACAACAGTTCCCATTACAAAAGAACGCAGGGCCATTAAACAAGCAACACTAATGTGTCTTTACTTAAAATTTTGATTTTTAATTATAGGTTTTAAAATCATTTGACTTTTTAAAATATTACATAAAAAATTATAAATCTTGCTTAATAGGGTGTTTTTTTGTTTTTTGTTTTTTGGTGCTTTTGTAACGTTTGTGACTAAGATATTCTCTTGCCCTAATTCAGCCTCTGCTCAGACAATAGGTGGATGTTGTTTTCTCTTTCAGCCAGTCTTATAATTCTAATACATTCAGCACATTTAGATTTCTTATGATTGTTTATTTATTTGGAATTTCTATTTTCTATACATCCTTTTTCTTTCCCTCTCCTTTACTGCCTTATTTTGAAATGAGATTGTTCTTTTTATTCCTTCCTAATACATTGTTGAAAAGGAGTGGTGAGAGGAAACATTCTTGCCTTGTTCCTGATCTTAGCAGAAAATATTCTGGTTTCGTATCAATAAGTATGATGTTCACTGTAAGTTTTTATACATATTTTCTCTTGAGTACGTTCTCCTCTACTCCTTATTTGCTGAGAGTTTTGATCATGAACGGATGTTCGATTTTGTCAAATACTTTTTCTACATCTATTGATATAATATTGTAATTTTTCACCTTCAGCCTGTTGATATGAGGAATTTCTTTAGCTGATTTTTGAATGTTGAATCAGTCTGGCAAACCTGAGATAAATCCTTCTTGGTTCTGGTATATAATTATTTTTACACATTCCTCAGTACAGTTTTATTTTGAATATTTCGTTGAGAATTTTTGCATTTATTTTTATGAGAGATATTGGTCTGTGGTTTTCTTTTCTTGTAATTTCTTTGTCTGGTGTTGGTATAGGGTAATGTTGGCATTATAAAATGAGTTGGTTTTATTCTTAAATTCATTCTAACAATCTCTCTTTTAATTGGTGTATTTAGACCATTGACACTCAGTTACTGGCATAGTTGGATTAATATCTACTACTTTTTATTCATTGCTCTTGTTTTCTATATACTTTTTTGTTCTATATACTATTCTTGTTTTCTATGTACTTTTTACCTTTTGTGGTTTTAATTGAACATTTTTACATGGTTCCATTTTCTTTCCTCTCTAAGTATTAAATATAGCAACTATACCTTTTTACACTTTTTGGGGGGCTGCCCTATAAAGTTTGTAATATACATTTACAACTAATCCAAGTAGACTTTTAAATTTTGGAATTTTCTGTCATTATTTTGTTGAATAAGATTTCTAATCCTTCCTCTTGTTCAACTCCCTCTTGAATACCACTAATTCTTATATTTGGCCATTTGAGGTATTAATAATTTTCCATATCTTATAGGCTATCTTCATTTCTTTGTGTCCTTTTTTCTCCTCTGACTGTATATTTTCAAATATTCTGTCTTCAAGCTCATTGATTCTTTCCTCTGCGCAATCCATTCTGCTTGTGAGAGCTACTATTGAATTTTTCATTTCAGCAAATTTACTTCTCAGTTCCAAGGTTTCTGGTTGATTTTTCAAAAATTCAATCTCTTTGTTAAATTTCTCTAATAAATTTCTGAATTATTTTTCTGTGTTGTACTGGAGATCACTGAGTTTTCTTAAAACTGCATTTTGAAATTCTTGGTCAGAGAGTTCACATATTACTGTCTTTGTAGGGCCAGTCCCTGGTTCCCTGCTTTGTCTGTTTGAAGACATCAGAGTTTCCTATTGCTGTTTTTCTTGTGGACATAAATCTACGTCTTTGCTACTAAATTGCTTCCTCTAGGGGGCTATAGGGGGCGCTTTAAGCCCAGGTTCACCTTGGCTTCAGTAAACAATCCAATTGTGCCCTTCTTAATAAGAGAGGTCCCAAAGGGAATATCCTGACAGTATGGGAAGGCTGCCTAAGGGTTTGTGCTGAGGACAACTGTGAAACAATCCTTCTGCATCGTAGTGCTGCCCAGCAGCCACTCTGACCTTGTGTCTCCATTGGCCAAGTTACAGAGCAGACTTTCCAGGGCTGGGGATGATAGACCTACATCCCCCTTTGTCTCTGCCCATCTTCAGGAATATGTCTCCCATTAGGCACTCATGACACCTCCAGTGGGTTGAGGCAGGGATAGGACAGGTCTCTTTCCGGTAACCCAGGATGGTTGGGGAAGCTGGTTGTTTACCTCAATCTCAATTTTTCCGGTGTAGAAAAAAAGTGAGTTGGAGGAAAATCTTCTGCATATCTGGTGTCAGGCAGAATGGGGTAAGGAGTGCCACAAATGTGAAAGTCAGGTTCTCTTATCATCCACTTGGTGTTTCTCACTTCCTTATGGCCCTGGGAACAGTTATATCTTCCTATTTCGGTTCTGGACTATTGTGACAATTTCTGGTGATAATCTCAGCACTGTATATTTATTTATTTTTTTTATTTTTTATTTTTTTTGGCGTGGGTGGGCGCGGTGGGGTTGTGGCGTGGCAGCTTGTTTCTGTGCCCCCATTTTGGAACTGGAAGTCATGGGGCGGAAGAGTTAACATCCAGAGCAGCCCCTGACACCTACCTGGCATGGAGGATGGGAGAACCGCAGGCAGAGCTTGAACTATCAAGACAAAACAATGTCATGCGAGAGTTCCAAGTTGCCTTTTAAATAACACGATACCACTTAAAGGGTGGCATGAGTACCTAATAATAATAAAGTATCCCTAGTTGCTCCCTCTGGTGTCTTGTATTGTTGCTATCATTCATTTCACTTACACACATGCCATAATAATCAAATACATTGTTCTTATTATAATTTTGAACAAACTGGTATCTACTAGATCAATTAAAGATAAGAAAAATAAACGTTATTTTATTTTTTCTTTCTCTAATATTCTTCCTTTCTTTACATAAATCTGAGTTTTCTGACCTGTATCCTTTTTTCTCTCTCTCTGAAGAACTTCCTTTAACATTCTTGCAAGGCAAGAAAAGTCTACTGGTCTTTTGTTTGTCTGAGAAAGTATTTATCCTTTACTTTTAAAGGAAAATTTTGCAAGATACACAATTCTAGGTGTTTGTTTTTTTCTGTCAACACGTAAGTAACCACTTTTCTTGCCTGCATGCTTTCTGAGGAGAAGTAGAATGTGATTCTTATCTTTACTTTTTCATAGGCTAGATGTTCCCCTTTCTACCAGGCTCCTTTTAAAATATTTTCCTGTAACTTTGATTTTTCTGCATTTGGAATACGAAAAATTCTTAGTCATTATTCTTTCAAATATTTCTTCTGTTCCTTTCTCTTCCTCTTCTTCTTCTTCCCCATTATATGTATTTACATTTTTGGTAGTTGTCCCACAGTTCTTAGATATTCTGCTCTATTTGTTCAGTCATTTTTCTTTTTACCTTTCTATTTTGGTGGTCTCTATTGACACATCTTCAAACTAAGATTCTTTTCTCAGCTGTCCCCAACTATTAATGATCCAGTTAAAGGCATTCTTTATTTCTATGAAAGTGTTCCTGATCATTAGCTTTTCTTTTTGCTTCTTTATCAGAATTTTTATCTTTCTGTTTATATTACCATCTATTTTTGCATGTTGTCTACTTTTTCCATTAGAGTCTTTAGTATATTCATCAGAGCTGCTTTAAGATCCTCGTCCAATAATTTCCATATCCCTTCCATGTCTGAGTCTCATTCTCATTCTTGCGCTACCTCTTCAAACTGTGAGGTTGTTTGTTTGTTTGTTTTTGGTCTTTTAGTGTGCTTTGTAACTTTTTGTTGAAATCCAGACATGATGAACTGGGTAAAGGGAACTCTGGTGAACAGGCCTTTCATGGTGTGGTGGTAAGATGAGAGGGCAGAGAAAGCGTTCTATGGCAGTTGTCCCCAATATTTTTGGCACCAGGGATCGGTTTTGTGGAAGACAATTTTTTCCACAAACTAGGTGTGAAAGCAGGACACGGGGAATGGTTTTGAGATGGAGTTATTCCATCTCAAAGCATCAGGAATTCTCATAAGGAGTGCACAACCTAAATCCCTCACATGTGCAGTTCACAATGGGGTTCATGCTCCTATGAGAATTTCATGTCACTGCTGATCTGACAGGAGGCGGAGCTCAGGCAGTAATGATAGCTCACCAGCTGCTCATGTCCTGCTGTGCACTCCAGTTTCTAATAGCCCACAGACCACTACTGGCCAGTGGTCCAGGGGTTGGGGACCGCTGTTCTATGATTCCAGGATTAGTTTTGAGTTTTTAATGAGCCCTGTGCTCATTGGCTGTGAATTTTACAAGTATTTCTCAGTAACTGCTCTTCTTACCCCAAGGTACAACAGAATGGCTGGAGGGAGCTGAAGTTGGAGTTTATCCCTTCCTCTTAAATGCTATTTTTCATGACCCTTTAATGGTATCCTGCTACTTTGTATACTTTTTCTTACATGCAATATCATTTTTATTTAAGGCAGTAAAATTTCCTCTATATTTATCCACATATTTGCTGGTTTACTTGCTCACAATTCCTTCCTTCACACCAGGCCTATTTTCTAGAAGCATTGTATCTCCTTATGAAAAGTATTCTCTAAAAATTCTTTTATTGAGAGTCTACTGTTGATAATATTGATATATATTTGTAAACTAAAAATGTATTCTTTCTTTCTTGATTCTAATTGATAGTACTACTACAAATACAATTCCATATATCTTGGTTGCTTTCTCTTTGCATAGGCACTACTCTGCTATCTTCTGGTTTTCATTGTGGCTGTTGAGAAATATATCAGTAGTGTCTTATAAATTAATTTCTTACACTTTGTATTTTTCTCTCTGGCTGCTTTTAGGATGCTGCTCTGTCTTTGGCTTTCTGGCTGCTTGCTCTTTGGTGACTATTGGATTTATTATATTGTATCTATGTATGTATTTACTTTTCTTAGCCTACTCAGGATTCAGAAAAATCATGTCATTCCTCAACTTTAGATAATGCTTTACTCTTATCCCTTCAAATATCATCTTTTACTATGTTTGTATTTTCACTATCTCTATTTGCTTCTTCTGTAAAGCTGTCTTAATTTATCTCCATGCTCATAACCTCTTCTTCATGTTTTCAACTTATATTTTAAAAGCATTTATGCACATACCTATCTCAGGGAAAGAACTAGTACAAGTGTTTTTCAAAGATTAATAATATCATCATGTCAGAGAGGAAAGAAAATTATTTACCTTGACTTACTGAATGTACATCAAATGTCGGTCTTATAATATGAACTGTCTGAATGCTAGTTATATAAAAATGAATTAATTCACTAGCATTACAAAAATTAAAATATAAATGAAATATATTTAGGGTAAAATCTGTGAACAAACAGAGAAAATATAAGCAGTGGTAAAGCTTGATATATAATATAAATATGACACAAATTAGTCATGATGATTCATACTTTTGGACTTTGGTGCTCTAAAGGAACATACTTTCAAAAATAACAGAAATATTCATTTATATAATAAGCATTCTAGAATGTGATGTTGGCACCATTCAAATTATTGAGTGGTAGGAAGGCTTATTATATAAAAAGTTTCAAGCTGGCTGTGCTATTTATAAAGCTAACAAAAATTTATACTGATAGTTTGATTGTAGTTAATTCATAAGGTCTATGATTAATGTTTTAAAAGGGTCACAAGTTAGAGTCAAAGAATAAGAAGTGTTCATGGTTACTAATAAATTGCTCTGTGAAGGCTTGGCTACCCTTGCAGGTAATGATGTCACAAAATGATGAAAGAATAGCTAAGTAGCCAATGAAGTGCCAGTGCCTGGCTGAGACTCTGACCATTGCGTCACTCTTGGCCAGAGCCCCAAAAGGTAAATGCAGCTATTAAAGGAAAAAGACAACTCATAAGGATTCAAGTTTCCACTGACAACATTTTTCTTAAAACTAGATTCTATTCAACACTTGAACTCTTAGATCAAGTAAAGAAAGTACTAGATAAGAAAAAGAAGTAATAAATATGTTATAGTTTTGCAAATATGTTACTTGACAGATAAACCCAGGCTTCCAATTCCTAGCTTGTATTCTGTACCTATGAGCTTAATATATATGCTTTGATACTTATAATGGATTTCTGATTAAGTGGGCCAGAGATACTATGTTGTGGTAAAGCTAACAGCACAGGGAATTAGGGAATGATCTAAAAGTGAGAGTGAGGTGGGATTTAAAAGTCTATGTACCAAAATATTACATACCAAATAACTCTATGCTATGAAATTTTGGAACAGGCAAAACTAATCTGTATTGATAGAAAGAAGATTGGCAGTTTCCTGGGATTGGGGGTTCAGGAACAGCACTGACTGCAAAGAAGCATAAGAGAATGTTTGGGAGAGAGAAACATTCCATATCTTGACAGAGATGGTGACTATACAGGGTACACATATGCCAAAACTCATCAAAATAAATATTTTTAAGTAGTTATATTTTATTGCACACAAATCACACTTTTGATTTAAAAAGAAAAAAACACTAGTTTTGGCAGATGTTACCATGGGTCAAATTGGTAGAGTACACAAAATGTCTTTATATTGTTTCTTACAACTGTATATAAATCTACAATTATCTCAAAATTAAAAGTTGACTTAAAAATGAAGTAACAGTGGCTATTTTTTATTCAAATAAAATTAAACATTTATAAATAACATACGTGTGTGTAACTTGTGAGATATATAATGATTCATGCAAGTTCAATACCATGTATTTCTAAATTCTACTTTGAAATGTTTAACTCTGTATGAAAGTTAACGAATAGCATCTAGGCTTTGGATTTGTTTCACCCTAAATCTGTTCTAAAGTGGGTCTAGTAAATTAAGCATTTACTGCTTTTTTTCATTCTCGGGAAGAAATGTGACAAATATTCTAAAAGTATTCTCAATGAGTTAAATATGCCATTATTATTTATGGTATGTATCATACATTAAAGTCAAGCCCTTAAAATTGCCAATACAATACCAAAATGTATCAGAGTTCCTAGTCAAAGAGTACAGAGGAGAATCAGTGAGGCTCCCCAAGGTAAATGTTTTTAGATGTCAAAAATGTAATTTTTAAAAAAAGTAAGCATGGCTTTAATTTCATCTCAGAGTCAACAGTGTCTTTGCTAATAGATTTTCTTGAGTTGTGAGTTTTTATTTTTATAAATGGGTAAAAGAAATAGGAGTTAACAATGAATATAGCAATGAACAGCTGGTCTTGCTATACTAAGAATAACTAATGATGTATTCTAGCTTCCAGTGTCTCAATCTATCAATCAGTTTTGCTTTACAAGGTTCAGAAGTTCAAAGTCTTTGAAGGCCAGGTAGTTCACCAAAGTGAGGTCGCCCAGATATAGTAGTGACTGTTGTAGCAAACCGAAGAGTGATACTGTTGTAAGTGGGGTAAATGCCACCCTGAGCCAGTGAGCTGTTGACAGGGGAGGAAATGGATACAGTGTTAGACTACGTTCTGATTAAGAGAAGTGAGGAATTAAAAATTTGTAAGTGTCATTTTTTGACTTTTAATAATCACCATTCTGATTGACATGAGATGGTATCTCATTGTAGTTTTCATATGCATTTCTCTAATGATCAGTGATGTTGAGCTTTTTTTCATATGTTTGTTGGTCACACGTATGTCTTCTTTTGAGAACTGTTCTCAAACAAACAACCCCATTAAAAATTGGGCAAAGAACATGAACAGACAGTTCTCAAAAGAAGATATTCATGTCCTCCCCTGGCAACAACTCGCTGACTCAGGGCTCCTTCCCAATTTTTAATGGGGTTGTTTGGTTTTTTTCCTTGTAAATTTGTTTAAGTTCCTTCTAGACTCTGGATATTATGCCTTTGTCAGATGGATAGATTGCAAAAATTTTCTCCCCTTCTATAGGTTGTCTGTTCACTCTGATGATAGTTTCTTTTTCTGTGCAGAAGCTCCAAGGTTGCGGAGAAAAAGGAACACCTTTACACTGTTGGTGAGAGTATAAATTAGTTCAACCATTGTGGAAGACAGTGTGGAAATTCCTCAGACCTGGAGGCAGAAATACCATTTGACCCAGCAATTCCATTACTGTATATTACCAGGAATATAAATCACTTGCAGGGACATGAACAGAGTTGGAAGTCACTATCCTCAGCAAAACAATGCCGGAACAGAAAACCAAACACTACGTATTCTCACTTATAAGTGGGATCTGAATGATGAGAACACATGGACACATGGTGGGGAACAACACACATTGGGGCCTCTTAGGGATGGTCGGGGGTTGAGGGAAGAGCATCAGGATGAATAGCTAATGGTTGCTGGACTTAATACCTAGGTGAGGGGATGATCTATGCAAGAAGCCACCATAGCACACCTTTACCTAAGTAACAAACCTGCACATCCTACACATGTTCCCCTGAACTTAAAATAAAAGTTGAGGGCCAGGAGTGGTGGCTCATGCCTGTAATCCCAGCACTTTGGGAGGCCAAGGCAGGTGGAGCACTTGAGGTCAGGAGTTCAAGACCTGCCTGGCCAACAAGGTGAAAGCCATCTCTACAAAAAAAAAAAAAAAAAAAAAAAAAAAGCCACGTGTGCTAGTGTGCATCTGTAGTCCCAGCTACTTGGGAGGCTGAGACAGGATAATCACTTGAAGCTGAGAGGCCAAGGTTGCAGTGAGCCAATATTATGCCACTGCACTCCAGCCTCAGTGACAGAGTGAGACTCCCTCTCAAAAAAAAAAAGTTGAAGAATAAATAAATATTTTAAAGTGAAAACTCTTGCAGAAAATTAAAACTGTTTAAACACTGTTTCTACCTGTAAGCCATCAATTTGTGACACTGAAGCCTTATAAACAAATGAAGAATATTTTGTATGGAAAATTCCTTAGGATGGGTAAGTATGCGAACCTGCCCCTGAATTCACCATTCCACTTTTTCTCAACTTCATTCATTTTCGCTTCTACTAAAAATACTTTCTCATAGGAAAGACGGTTGCCAAGAACTGGCATATTTTCAGTGCTTACATTTTCATCTGTTTGCCAAATGTCTGTAATATAATTCACAAAAGCCCTGTTTATTGAGTAATATTATTAATGGATAGCATAATACTGTGGAATTGAAGACATTCTTTTTGGATTATGTCCAGGTCTTTAAAAAGAACATGGATTCCAATAGGAAATGAATGGCTTATATTAAAACGTATTATTTTTAAAAAGTAGAACAACATGAAAAGCATTAGAATAGGTATATTTTCAAATTACTGTAAGACAACTTTTCTCAGACACGTAAGTCCCTGTATGTATTAAAATACTTTGAATGATAACAAAAGAGAATGTCATGCCTATTAATGCTTCTATAAAATCATTTTTCACTTTCAATACATTGTTGAAAATATCACAGGACTGAGAAATCATTCAACTTAACAGTCTATTGACTTTTTCCCTGCAGCTGCATTTGCCAAACTTTGCTAAGTAAATTATATTTGTTGCTTTTTAAAATTTATGGCTAAATTCATAAATTATCAAAATATGTCAAGGAGGAAAATAACAAAAAGTCTACTTTTTCATTTTTGTTTTCAAAAGGTACTTAATGTCTAAATAAGAAGCATTAAAATGTATTCTCAATCCAAATTATAGTTAATTATTTCACTAGTTCATAATCCAACAGTCACCACCTGAGACCAAGTCTGAAAATCCCAACTTGACTTCTGAAACCAATCATGAGCCTTCATTCATTTAATGGCTCTATTTTTAAGAGGAAGCATGAAATCATCCAAGAATCAGAAAATATCAAACACTTAACTGTGAGCAATTAAAGAGAGAGAAAGAAAAAACAAGACAGGACATCAAAAGCAAATGAGAGAGACTAACACCAACTGACTAGTCAACAGAAAGCAAGAGAAGTTCAGAAGAGAACATATCAAATGAAGGTATTAGCCAAACTGTAGCTTGCAAATACTAGATATATTCAGTTCAAGGTGCCCTACTGAATTCATCCCAAAGTGTTTTTTAATTGGGGTATTAGTGGCTTTGTGGAGGAGAGGACAAGGCTAATGAAACAAATCACTGATTATAAGGAAGTAAGTGTCCATCTTAAGGGACCAAAAGGAGACAGTAGAAAAATATAATAAATGTTACTTTAACTTTAAAATAGAACAAATAAAATTTGCAAAAATTTAAACACACAATTATGGCCCAGTAAAGAGTGAATCAATCAAGTTAATCCAATTAATTTCATTTCTGTGACAATATGATAAGCCATACAATCAAGCATATTAAAATTAGTTCTTCTAAAAGATTTTTTCTCATAATATACTAATCAAATCAAATGCAAAGACTCTAGACATTGGAAATCCAAAAGAAAACCATAAAATATTTCTTCTTTTAACATAAGTATTGACTAATGATGAGGACTACATGTATATAAAGCCGTGATCTAGAAAATTAATTCAAAAGGATATCTAAATTAGAACATGGAAATTTTGGTCTGAGCACATAGAAAGAAAGAAAGTAGGCCGTAACTAAATCAAAGACTCTGAGTTGAAACTGAGGAGTGGGACCACATTTTAAATGTGCCAGAGAAAGTCTGCATTATAGATAATATTCTTGCCATTGAACTATTCTCACTAATGTTACAGTCAAAAGCAAATTAGATCAGAGTAAGAATCAGAAGACAGAAATGGAGTTTGCCAAAACCTTTACAGATGGTTTTTTAAAAAGCAAGATGCTTTATAATATCCTAAAATAACTGCACAGAGAAGTGAAGTAACTTAACTAAAACACAAGTGTAGGGCAAGGTCCAAGAGGCAGAGATGTTTACAAGTCATACATGAGTGTATGAGACAGTGCTACCATCTGAAAAGCTAAAATGCACTAACATTTAAGCCTATATTTATGTAACAAAAATGATAGAAATATAAGCATTTGATATAGTTTGCATGTTTGTCCCCTCCAAATTTCATGCTGAAATGTGATCCCCAGTGTTGGAGGTGAGCCTGGTGGGAGGTGTTTGGGTCATGGAGGTGAATCCTTCATGAAGTGCCCTCCCTTCAGCAGTGAGATCTCACTCTGTTAGTTCATGACTGTTTAGACAAGGCTGTTTAAAAGAGCCTGGCTTCTGGCTTTGCCTTCTGCCATGATTGTAAGCTTTCTGAGGCCTCACCAGAAACCAAGCAGATGCTGGCACCATGCTTGTATAGCCAGGAGTACCACGAGCCAAATAATATCTTTTCTTTACTATTTACCCAGTCTCAGGTCTTCCTGTATAGCAATGCAAACAGACTAATACACCATTCCATACACTTGTCATTGAAAAACTGCTTTTTAGAATGACAGCAATTATATAATGTAGTTCACTATATTTGAAAATTTAATTTTAGCAGCGGTGGACAAATTGTCCCCGAAACTATTGCATCAATTGGCAATCATATCAGTGATGTGTTAAAGGTTATATTCTCACAAGTACTAAGTGTTACCAATCTTTATATTTCCTACTAATTTGAAATATTAAAAACAATTGTTGAATTTGATTAAAACTGAGGTTGGGTAACCTTTTATGTGTTCATTAAAAGTATAATTTGTTCATTTGTAAATTGCTTGTTCATCTATTTGCTCATTTTTATCAGACTGTTATATTTTTCTTAGTATTTTGTAAATGCTTGTGTATTAGGAATCTTAACTGTTTACCTGTTAATATGATATAAACATTTCCTATCAAGCCATCATTTGTCACTACATTACATTTATGCTAACCCTTGCACTGTGTAGAATTTTAAATGTTTATGTAACAGAATGTGTCATTAATTTCCTTCATAGCTCCAGATGTTTGTTTCTGTTTGTATTTCGTTTGCTTGTCTAATAAAAGCCCTCAACTTAAGATATGTAAGTATTCTTCTAATCTTTATTTTAATATATTTATAGTTATTTTTCACTAATAGTTTAAGCCACATACATTCTTGTACATACCATCAGGTAGAACTCTAACTTTATTTTCTTGCAAACTAGCAGCCAGTTGTCTCAAACATATTTACTGAAGAGTCTATATTATCTACTGTCATTATTGGTATAATTGTTACTGCTGCTGAACCCTCTTTCATATCAGCTATTTCTGATGTTGTTGCTAGATATTCCTACCAACAAATGTTTCTTGATTTTATTTCCACTTACCTCTTTCCCCTAAAGATGAAGCTAAAATTCCACGTCAACTATGGAATTCCCCTGACCATCACAGAAAACTACAGTAACATAACTCATAAATCATTTTACTACCGATTTTCAATTAATTAAAATGCCTGATATTAGCAATAAATGAACCTTGATTCACATAAATACATAAAAATTGTTCTGCATCTAAAGATGCTTTTCTTGTTTATTGATACGTTTGTATAAATACCCTTTAGTAAGAATCAAACTATTTTTTGTTTAGTGCCATGCTATCCAGATACATTAAAAATTGTTTTAAAAATATGATAATGCTGATGAAACAAAGAAAGAAAAACAAAAGATAAAGAAGAAACCTTAGCGTTTGGTTTCAGTTGTCATTTCTCTGGTTGAAATTATTTTTTAAAAATACAGTTTCAACTTAATTGATGGCTGTTATTTTTCTTTACAAAAACTCTGCAATAATTGACGCTTTAAGTTCATATCAGTTTTTAAATTTATTTTCATTTGTTAGGCCAAAATTAAGTTCATAGAATTTATAGTCGCCATCTCTACTATTTTTTTTTTTAAGATTTCCATGCACAAAATAGAACTCACATGAAGTCCTTCAGTGAAGCTCTCCTGGGAGCAGAGACATCTATATGGCTGGCTTGTTGTGTCGCAGTTATCGGCATGACCATGGCACTGACATCTGCAAACATGAGCATCACACACTCCTAAGGAACACTAACTCAACTGTGAATGTATTTAAGGTCCTAGGCCTATACACATTGTGTGAATTCAACAGGGAAGATTTTTGTATATTTAATTGATACAAAATCAGTTCCTCCTTAATCGTGTGGATATCTGTACAAGTTTTTAATTTATCTGGAAATATCAGAAGAACTGTCACCAATATCCAAACCACTGTATTGTAAAGATAATGTTCAAGCCAACCTTTAAAGGGGAATGGAATTTTTTGTATCTATACCAACCATGTACAAAGGGAAGGCATTTACTAAACTATTTAAAATACAGTTAAGAATATAAAGTTCAGGCTGGGCATGGTGGCTCACGCCTGTAGTCTTAGCACGTTGAGAGATTGAGGCGGGTAGATCACTTGAGGTTGGGAGTTTGAGACCAGCCTGAGCAACACGGCAAAGCCATGTCTCTACAAAAAGTGAAAAAAAAAAAGTCAGCTGGGCATTGTGGCACATGCCTGTAGTCCCAGTTACTTGGAAGGCTAAGATGAGAGGATCACTTGAGGCCCAGAAGTTGAGGTTGCAGTAAGCCATGATTATGCCATTGCATGCCAGCCTGGCTGACAGAGCAAAACCCTGTCAAAGAAAAAAAAAAAAAAAAAGAATATAAAGTGGACAAACTGCAGAATGCAGTTAATGTATTTCAAATTTTTTGTTCTTTTTTTCCAAAGTTAGATGATGAATATTTAATAGTATTGCTTTGTTCATTATGCTATGACTTAGCAAACAAACAATGCTTCTATACTGGTATTTTGGTCTGCTTTTGAAGACATATTTTATTCACAGGCCTATCGTTCTTCTAGAACAACCCATTCTAAATATAGTCTATATGTACATTTCTATATTAGACAGTATGCTGCCTAGGTTTGCAGCTATCATTTCTTTTTAAATATCATGAGTCATGTTCTCAATTATGATCAGATATTTATAAACTACTTAGGGCACATCAGCTCTTTCCACTAAAGAAAAACAAGTATTCCCCATGGAACTGTGCACTATGAACTCAGGTAGACCAAGATCTGTACTTAAAAACTCTCTGGTAGTATAGTTAAAACTCCAAATCCAGCTCCAACTCTTTGCTTTCGAGAATATTTGAAAATTATATTCCAGAACAAATCAAGTAAAATATTGGATAAATCATTTCTAAGTCAGATTCAGAGTATCATAGCTTCTAAAAGCAACAGCTTTTGAAAATCAGTTCATACACACACACACACACACACATTCACACACACTCAACAATGTTATATAGAGAAAAGACTCACACACAGATCTTCTCCTAAAATCTTAGAGTGTGAAATCATTTCAAAATGTAAAGCTTGAAATCTGGCTTGCTCTGAAATCTTAATGTGCTGTTAAGACAATAAGTATGACAAAAATCTTGTTGAAAACAAAATTCATAATAATACCTCCCACTAATGGTGATTTCGTCCACTGCATAATATCTGTGTCTGAAGTTGACAGCAGTCTCAGTTGTATAGTACTGCCCATGAAAATGAAACCTTATTTGCGTGGCTTTTACGAACTCTTGAAGAGATGGGGTATTATAGAAGTCATTGTATCCAGGACGATAATTTGGTCCAGGTGTCAGGATGCTAAATGTGACATTGCCACGGGAATATGGAGTAAAACTGTTAATGAAAGAAATTTGATGTCATGAAAATCTATTCACATTTTTGGCAAAACAGAAATCAAAATGTTGAGAAATTACTACACAGCATCAATAAAAGCTTAAATTGTTCTTTCTAGTAAAAGTATATTCCATACATTTCACATGCAAACAATACAGGATTATAATTGAAAGCCACACTAAAACAATTCCTTGAAAACATAATGAAAATTCCATTAACATAGATAACTTGCTAAACAATCTGAAAATCAGATTGTGAAACACTAGTGAGATTGAAATAAGAGTCACTCTAATGTATTTTACAAGAACTTCAAAGATAGTTTCAAACCCAATTTAGGGATAAGACTTAGGAGAATCTGCCTCAAGGAAGCTGGTGGTGAAGGGAAGTCTCTAACAGTCTAGAGAGCTAGCGTACTTGTATATTATGTCTAATGTAACCAATCAGTCTTAAATTAAGACTAATTTAACCAATCAGTCTATTAAATTAATTGTTTAAAAATATTCATACTTGGAAAGCTGAAGACAGTTGACAGAATCAGGTTTCTCCAAATCTCCATTGTTTTTCATTCCAAAAGCACCACAATTTCTGGCAAAATATTGCCAGTCCTCCCAATCTAAGCTGTTTTCCTTCTTCCTTTGAATCCTTATTTCTGTTGGTTGTGGACTAAAGAACTGAATGATAATATAAAACACCTGAAAATGGAAAGTTAATTAATGTAATTAAAGTTTTAAGTGTAACTCATCAGTATGTATGAAACCATGGAAATGTTAGATTCGTATATATTGGCTCGCTTTGTCATTATTATAATTATCAAATATGTATTAGACATCCAGAAACTTCATAGCCCTATGGTAAAAGCAGCACATTCTATAATTGTATATCTGTTCATTTGCTCAAGGATTTTATAAATCAACATGCAAATAAAGACATAAACAAGAACAGTACATCTATGAAATAAATGTCATATATATAGTCTTCTTAAGTAATTTAGAAAAAGCACCTTAGTTTGTATTACTTTTTGCTACTTAATAAAAAGAACTTAGTTTCAACATTTCATAAATATCATTTTGATACAAATCTCAAACATAAGGCCCTATATGTTGTCTTTTAGATATTTTTATTGTATACATTATAATACACTACTTTATTGAGGTAATGTTCAATTGCCTAGTTCAGTTTTCACCTTTTAGTGGGTTGAATTGTGTTCCCAAATAGATATGTCCAAGTACTACTGTCCAAACCAGTAAACGTGACTTTATTTGTAAATAGGGTCTTTGCAGTATAATTAAGGATGTCAATATTAGATCATCCTGGGTTTAATAGGGTGGGCCTTATACAAGATAAAGAAAAGGGATAATTGATGCTCACAGAGAAACAAGGAAGGACACCACGTGAAAATGGAGGCAGAGATTGAAGTTGTGGTGCCACAAGTCAAGTAACACCAAGGGCCACCAAGAGCTGCAAATGGCAAGGAGAGATCCCCCTCTGGAACCTTTGAAGGGAGTGTAGCCCTGCCAACATGTTGGTTTCATATTTCTGGTGTCCAGAACTGTTAGGGAATACATTTCTGTTGTTTTAAGACATGAAGTTTGTGGGCATTTGTTGTAAAAACCACAGGAAATTAATGTACACCTTATTGTTTCTAATTACCTGATACTGTCCATTTTCCAAGTCAACTGAAATAGTCACTCCTTGATTAAGTTGTGTAACGTTTGTAAACACATTTGAAACCCATGAAGTCCCAACATCATTATCATTGACAAAAGAGAGAGGATGGGCTTCAGGATTCAACCGTGACACTCTATTATCAGCTGTGTCTCCTGCATCGTTAGGAATGCAGTACCGCTGTGCCAAAGGGTGGACCCGCGGGTGGCTGCCAGGGCAACGGCAATGTGATTGGGCATGCAATCTGAGAAGATCTCCAGAAAAAACTTCCAGAATCTCTCTGTGGGAGTCAAGAGGGAGACTGTAAGGACAAAGAGCTTAACAGTAATAGAACTTCTAAGAGGTGCTACAAATGAATGTCACTCGTTTAGTGCTTTCATGAGTATCCATTTAGCTTTAATAATTCTATGCATGAAACATAAAATACAGCTTATCTTTGGCCAAATAAACAAATTCATTATCATAAATGTATATCAAAACCAGCACATTTTAATATTAACTTTTTATTTATATCAAGAAGCATGCATATGCCCTTGTCTGATTATTAAGATACTTAAATAAATACCACAATATTTTACTGTGTCTATTTGTGATAAAATAGAAAGGTCACATTTACTTAGGTTGCTAAACTAACTACTGAGAGTGAACAATAATATACGGAAAATAATGAGAGTTATAGATAATGTTTTCAGTTCATCCATGGGAAAGAGGTATGAAAGCAAGTATCATCTTATCTGCTTCTGTTTTAAGTGAAGGACTGAGGCCAAGGCCATTTGTCAGTGGTTTCCTGTGACTCATCAGTACAGATCCTGACATCCTGTAATGCTTCAATGGCTTCAGATCATATGGCGGCTGCCAACAGTCAAAGAAGAATGCCAATTCCAGGTAGATATATTTAATTTTTCCATTAAGGGCAATATACTTGCTCTAGACCAGAATTAGTCATTCTATTTATAGGCATTCTTCCACATAGCACCTTCCCAGACATTTCAGGTAGGCCAAAATTAGTAACCAAGGTCTTACCAGAGAAACCAGGCTTTTCCTCTCAGACCCCAGTGGAGTAATGAAAGAGTCAGGCAGCTTTTCCATTCATTAAATCACATGAAGTCATACCTTCTTTAAATCTCATCAATACTTTTCAACTGATATCAAGTTTTGAATGGGACCAAAAGCCACCAGTATAGAATCCAGTATAAAATCTTTCACTCCCAAGGAAAAACTTTATTCCCAAAGAATTACGACAACCTTGGCCTTCAGCATTTTAGACAAAGGTGATCTAAAATACAGTAAGGCTGTTGGTAATAAATACACCTAACACTGTGTTCCAGGGCTATGTCACCCTTTATTGAGGCATACCTTGATTATATAGATTGGTAAGAAAGAATGTTTATATTGTTAATGATCTGCCATGGACTAAGAGCCACAGCAAAGCAATGCTTCTAAATTTACAAGGGCTAGTCTTCTCATTTGGAAACCCACCACACTAATTTACATCTGACTTGAAGAAATAAGAATGAACATTCTTCTTTTTGATTTTTAATAGAAATAAATAAGATCAACTCATCCATACAACAATATACTATTATACCATGATATCATAAGCTGAAGAAGAAAGTTCAAAGGCATCCTAAGCAGAATTTCACTTAAATTTTTAAAAATTCTGTGTGCCTTTAAGAGGCCCTAAGAAAGATTTCCTGTCTACTCTCAAGATAAGGAAATAACATTAAAGCTAGCCTGAGTCTATGTAATTATTTGTTCACTGAAAATAGAAAAATATATCACAATACTTCAAATGCTCATTCTTCTTGTCTCCAAGTCTAATAGACCAGTCTCTTGAGAATTTCCCATATATCAAAATAATTAATCATGTTTATTGTTCTACATTCTCTAGTAGGTATAAAGTCAACAAACCAATTTTAAAAGGCAGATATAGAAGTTTCTCAATTATTATTAATAGAAACTACTTCATATAGAAAATTTAAACAATGTATCACAAATTTTATAAAATTTTCAAATATCAAGTTTTCTTACAGAAAATCCTTAGGAAAAAATGTGATCAATTTCATATTACAAGGAGTTCCCCAAGAGTAGCACTAGTGAATAACAACCATAGACTAAGCCAAAGCAAACATTGTAAACATTAATTAGGTGAAGTTTGCCAAATGCTATAAAGATAAAAAATGGTATAATCTACATGGTATTCTTATTTAAGTGAATTCAGCATTTATCCTTACGGTTCTTGAAGTTTACAATGCAGCAGCTGCTTACCTGTTTGTAAGTGCCACTTGGTATAATCGAAAATCTTGCATTCTTCCGACAAACTGCTCTAAACCTGCAAATACATACACATACATAATATAAGAAGTCTCTGTTTACCAAGCAATATCTGACAAGTATTTAAGTGATATTCCTTTGAAGATGTTAAGGTTAGAAAGATATTTATGTCACTGCCCTTAGAAACATTTACAGATCTATCTTTAGTTTGCTAATTCCACATGAATAACAAAAATAATCATAGTTATCTCCATGAACATTGTAGGACTTAAGTCAAAGTGAATACTTTGGTCAACTTATTTATTGATCAAACTCATGGTTTTCACCAGAAGTCCCTTCCCAAGTCAGATTTCTCTCTAGTTTATAAATCCATAAATATATTATCTCATCAGCCCTAAATTTGATTGTCATCTGCTTCCGATTGCGATTTCCAGAGTATTTGCAATGCCAAAAGGAAGATTTCTAACTCTCACATCCCGCCTGTTCTAGCTCCAAGCTCCAGGCTATCTGTTTGGGTCCTCTCTAAAGTTAAATTAATGTCTGTTCTAGAAAATCTCCAAACGAGGACTCATCGAAGACTTCCTACTTGTGGATTCTGTGTCATTCACATATATCAATAGTATCATAGTTCACTCTCAGAATTTTATTGCCTCAGGAAAATTTTTCTAAGAAAACCAGGTTCAAAGACCAATCTACTTTGAATTAGGTGACGTTTCAAGGCAAATGTAGCTATCAACCTTAATCCACATGGTATTATTTTATTTGTTTGGCAAATATTTATTCAGAACTTACTAAGACAAATAAGCCCAAGAGAGTAGGGACAGAATAAAGTAGAAAAACTACCAACTCTCAGTTTTTTGTTATATTTTCAATAACAAAATTTATTTCAATAATTGTTTATTTCAATATTTTTTTTAAAAATTGGAGGAATTTTAATTCATCAAATGATCATTTTCCCATTGTGTTTTTTATTTTAACTATTCAGTTTTTGCTCTGTCTTGATAAAGTTTTAAATAATGTTTGATTTATGTTTTCTGCTGCTCCTTGGTGGTTGCTTGGAGGAAACTGGGACAGAGTGAGGATATGGCTGATGAATAAAACATGGAGAGGAGAATTAGCACACAAAATAGTCTGAGATAGTGATCTCAGAATCAGAAAGAAACTCACAAGCAAAGTGTGAGACTCAGGAGCCTAAAAAGAGTATGTGTCTGTGTGTGAGTGTGTGTATGCATATATTTGTGTATATTCATATATTTACATGTTGTATTTATACTAAATAATATATTTGAGAAAATAATCAAAATATTATATATATATAAATCTTTCTTCATTAGTATATTCTCTATTGATATATTCTAAGAAAAATACACGTGTAGGCTCTCCCTTTCTACCCATTAGTCTCAATCTTCCACACACCCCATGAGCTGAGGCCCACAAGAAGATGTGCTCTAGGCAGCTTCCTGCTCCGACTTTCCCATAGGGAGAGTTTCTCTACTTTATCTGTCCTAAAACAGGCAACTGGCACAAGTGCAAAGAATTGTTCTTCCAAGTGGTGTTACAAACACAAAGCAAAATCTACTAAAATTTTGCAGAAATCTTTACAAGATTTCCAAAACAGATTGTTCTAAAAATTATAATTAGTTACAAGAAATACGAAAACATGGTAAAATATTCTTTCAGTTAATTGGCCATTCAGGCAACATGATTTATGATCAGTTGACCTAGATACAGGATCTGAAGTTAAACAAAGTAGGGAATGGTAGAAAGATGGACATGTCATTCTTAGAAGAAAGATGAGAAGAATAAATGCAAATACAGCAAAGCCATTATGTGCCTATGCTTTTGTTCGGGGAGTAGGAAAGACAAATAGGAAAGTCACTCCTTATAGCGTAAATTTTCTTTGTGAGGTAAGAGATAGTATTGTCTGCCAAGAATAAAGGAAGCTGGGCCTGTGTTCTGTTTGTTCTTTACCTTCACTTATCCCTAACCATGCTCAGTGCTTCCTCTCCTAATATCCTTTACACCCCACATTGCTAATCTACAGCATGAATTTTTAATGTCCCACAACCTTCAAGCTCTCTTAGTCCTAAGGTTGCAATTTTGCCTCTGCTTCCAATTTTTCTGCCTCATACAGCCCTTAATGTTTCAGCTTTGAAATACTCCCTGTGGGGAACTTTCTGTGTCCCCCTATAGTCCTAGGCATTCTCTTTCTGGGAGAAGTCACCCAGATTGCGGTACTTTTGCATGGCAGTCCTAGAAAACTGGCAGTCTTCATTTTCTATTTTTGTCAACATAATGAGCTATCAAGGAGAAAAAAAAATTACCTGTATTTCCTGTTATCCAATTTGCTTTCTCAGGATAAAATATTGTCTAAAATGTTTTATATAGAACCTTTAGGGAAATGTTTTATCTCAAAGAACCCAGATCATAACAAACAGGGGCTAGCCATTCATAATTTTGAAAGACTTACTATAACTGAAAGAGAGCAAAACTGATGAACACTGTGATGTTGCTAAAGCCTGAACCATGGCTTTAAATGTCAGGGTAGCTTCATTCTTTTACGTATTGGTTCATTCACAAATATTTATTGGAAGCCTATAACGTGCCAGGCACTTTCACGAGTGCCAAAGGTACAATCAGTTAACAACAACAACAACAAAATACCCTTGCTTTTATGGAGCTTGCATTCACGTAGATAAACATAATCAATGAGTAATTCATATAGTATATTGGAATGCTATATATTTTATGAAAAACAGAAGGATTAGAGCAGGTTGGAAAGCATGGCTGGATTTTAGTGGGGATATTATGTTCAAGAGAGGCCTCATTAAGAATGTGGCATTGACAGGGGAATGGGAATGAGTCATACGTATATCTAGGGGCAAAATGTTCCAGGCAGGCATTAATAAGCACATAGACCTCTAAATCAGTATGCTTGGCATGTTAGAGGAGGTGCAAGGAGCTAGCATCCTAGAGCTGAATAAAAGAGGGGAGGTTATTAGAAGGTTAGGTCAGACAAGTAGCTGGCTGGGGAAGAGGGAGGATGGAGGTACAAATTGTTATACATACAAAGTCTTATAGCCTATTGTAAGAAATTTGATTTCTAGTCTGAGTAAAATGGGAAACCATTGGAGGGTTTCGAGAAAAGGAGTGATGTGATCTCAGGATTATTCAAAAGTTCTGAGACTAGAATATAGGAAGACAAGAGCAGAAGCCAAGAGGCCAGTTAGGTGGATATTACAGTCATATGTGTGAAAAATGTTGGCAGTCAGACCGGGTATTAGAAGTGGAGGTGTACCTTTCAATGCTGATAAATTAGAATTCACTCCCTATATTTTAATAATAGCTAAAGGGAAGCTCTGCTGCAGAGGAATAATGAAATCTATTTTATTATCTATAAAATAAAGGGGCTGGGTTTTATAACCTTTAAAAACCATTTTAGTTTTAAATTTTGGAGTTTGCAATCATATCCATTGCTAAAGAATTCGTATTTGAAGGAATTCTTCTTAAATAAGAGTTACAGCAAGCTTTCTAAAGACCTGGAGTTAATGTGAATCATCCATCCCAAATAAGAGAATTACGATTTGAGGTGAGAATGCTATCAAATATTTCAAGGACGGTCATAGAAATAAATATTACTTATTCCTTTGCTACCTGCCAATGTTTTAACAACAGATATTCATTGGAATAAACATTCCATAAAAATTCTTCTTTGAAAAATATTCATATAGCAAAGATATGTCTAAATTATATAAATTGATCAAGGAAATAGACATGACTCATACAAGAAAGACCTCATAGTTGTCTAGTCAGAAAATAGACAGGTGATGACTGGAGAGAAGTTGTTAGGCATTACAACGGGGTGGCACAACAAAGTTAGTAAAATGGGAAAACTGACTAAGTAATCCAACATTTAATCAGGGTAAAAACAGACAATAAGGCTAAGTAAACAAATGTCACAACAATCAGAAGGAAAGAAATAAATTCTCTATTTGCAGATAGCATAATTGTCTACTCAGAAATTTTCCATGAATGTACATAAAAGCTATTAGAAATAACAAGTGAATTGGTTAATTTTGTTTGATAGAAGTTAAATACATAATAATTTAATTTCTATATACTAGTGATTAACCAGTGGAAATTAAAACTTTTAAATACTATTTTTATTAGCACTGAAAATGTGAAACATTAGTTATAAATCTAATAAGTTATGGCAATGTATGTAGGTGAAAACTATTATAAAAAACTATTAAAAAAAGACATTGAGGAAGCGAATAAAAGGAGATCAGCAATGGCAGAGTGAAAACAATGGCAGATTCTGTCTGCCATAAAAGCAATGGGAACACTGGCAAAGAATATCATATCAACTTATTGAGAATTCTGGAAATAAACCAAAGACTTGCAACAACGTGGAGAGTTATTTTTTTAAATGGCTGAATATTGATAAGAACAACATGTTCTATGGCATCTTAGCTTTCCTATTCCCATACTCCTCTCTGCCACTCACTGGGAGCTTTGAAAATGAACAGTTTGCAATCAGGGTAAAAACCAGCAACCTAGTTACCACTAGAGGATCAGAATGGGAGTAGAGTTGTTTCAAAGCTCTATCCTCAGATGATTGTCATTATTCGATCTGCCTGGAAGTACCATGGAAAGTCCCACTAGTAAGGCTTGAATTGACTCAGAGTTCATCCACTGGAAACAGCATTTACTCTATTTGTTTAAAACAATTATTTGTTAAAAATAATCAGTGGCAACTGCTTAACATTGCAGTTGACCCAGGCAGCAACAACAGTCAGAAGAAACAACAAACAATCCAAAATAATTAAAAGGAGAAGACGTGAAACATCATGTCCATAGGGGCTTTGCAAATCCTTAAAAGAGAAAAAAGAAATAGAAAACTTTTAATTGAAAAATTCACTAGAGGAGCTCACTAGCAGATCTAAATGATCAGAAGGAAGAATTAGTAAACTTGAATACAGGTCAATTGAGATTATTCAGTGTGAGCAATAGAAAGAGAAAGAATGTTGAGAAATTAACAGAGCCCCAGAAAGCTGTGGGACACTATCAAGAGTACCAACATAGGCATAATGGGAGTTTCAGAAAGGAGGTAAAAGGACAGAAAGAATATTTAGAGAAATAATTACTAAAAACTTCCCAAATTTGAAGAAAACTATTAATCTACACATCCAAGAAGCTCAATGATCTGCAAGTGGGATAAATTTAAAGAGATCCACACCCTAAGCACATTAAAAATCAAATTGTTGAAAGACAAAGACAAAGAGAAAATCTTGAAAGCAGCAAGTGAGAAAAGACCATCTCCTACATGTGATGTTCAATAATATTAACCACAGATTTCTTGTGAAGAAACCATGGCATCCAGAAGGGAGTGGAATGACATATTTAAAGTCCTAAAACCCGTGCACCAAAAACTATTTTTTTCCAGCAAAACTCTCCAAAAATGCAGGATAAATTGACATTCCCAGATAAAGAAATATTGTGAGGTTTTATCACTATCAGACTTGCTCTACAAGAAATACCAAAAGAAGTCCTTTTGGCTGATATGATAGGATATTAGAAAGTAATGTAATTTGAATGAAGAAATAAAGAGTACCTATAAAGGTAATAAAATAGGTAAATATTTAAAAAGAATATAAATGAATGTTTACTGTAATTCTTTTTCTCTCTCACATTTGTTTTAAAAGATAACTATAATTTATAAAGCAATAATTATATATCTGTATTGATGGGCATCCAATATAAAAATCTCCACAGACAATAACAGCACAAAAGAAAGCAGAGGGAAAAAAATTATATAGATGTAAAATTTTGTATACTCTTAAAATTAAATTGGTATTAATTTGAATTAGATTTTTATGAATTAAGATGCTAATGATAACATCCTGGGCAACAAACATAGTAGAATAAATGACAAAGATATTAAATTATACACTAGAAAGTAACTTTTTAACTCAAAGAAGACAGTGATAGAAGAATAGAGAAACTTACAAGACATAAATCATATTTTAAAAAACCAACAGCAAAGTGACATTGTAACTACCTTATCAGTCACTGTGCTAAATGTATATGGCTTAAGCACTTCAATCAAAAAGTAGATATTTACAAAATGGAAAAACAAACAAACATGACCCCCTATAGGAGTTCTGCCAGAGACAAACTCTATATTTGAGGAAACAAATAGATTGAATGTTACAGAATGAAAAGAAAGATACACCACGCAAACAATAATCAAAAAAGGGCTTGAGCTCCTATGCTAACATCAGACAAAATAGACTTTAGACAAAATTGTTAGCAGAGACATGGATATTTTAAGATATCAATCCATCAGGAAAGTAGAACAATTATAATCATGTATATGTCTAACAACAGTAAAAATGACAAATTTAAAGATTTAAAGAGAAAAATTCACAATTAACAACAATAGTGGAGACTTCAATATCCTACTTTCAGTCATGGAGAGAGCAACTACACAGAATATAAACAGAAATGGAAGACCCGAATGACTTTATAAACCAATTGGACTTAACAGACATCCACAGAACACTCCACCCAACAAAAACAGAATAAAAACTCTTCTCAAGTGCATGCGGTACATTCTCCAGGATAGATTATTTATGAAGCCATGAAACAAGTCTCAATAAATTTAAAATAACTGAGATTATGCAAAGTATATTCTTGGATCACAATAGAAAAAACGAGAACTCACTAACAGGAGGAAATTTGTAAAATTAACAAATGTGTGAAAATTAACCCACTCCTAATAACTAATTATAAGAGAAGAAATTACAAAAAGATTTAAAAACCCTTTCAGATTAATGGAAGTGAACATGCAACGTATCACACTTTATGGGATTTAAGTAGCGTTTAAAGCAATATTTAGAGCTGTAAACACTTATATTTAAAGAGAAATTTATCAAATCAATAACCTAACCTTCTACATTAAGAAACTAGAAAAAGAAAAGCAAACTCATCCTAAAGCTAGCAGAAGAATGGAAATTATAAACTTGGAGGAGGCAAATAAAATAGAGAATAGAAAACAACAAGAAAACCAACAAAAGTTGATAGTTAGAAATTATCAACAAATTTGACAAACATTCAACTAGAGTAGCCAAGAAAAGAGAAGACTCAAATGATTAAAATCTTGAATAAAAAAAGGGAAATTAGAACTGACTTTGCAGACACAAAAAAGGATCATAAGGGATCCTATGAACAACTCTATGACAAAAATTAGACAGCCTAGATAAAATAGACAAATTCCAAGAAACAGACAAACTATATAAACTGACCTAAGAAGAAATTAGCAATCTGAATAGATCTATACCACATAAAGAGATCAAATTAGTAATTTTTTAAAAAATTTCCACAAAGAAAAGCCTAGGACCAGATACCTTCATTGGCAAATTCTACCAAACATTTAAAGAAGAAGTAGCACCATTACTTCATAAGTCCTTCCAAAAAATATAAGAAGAAGAAACACTCTCCAAATTATTCTATGAAACCAGTATTACCCTAATACCAAGAACATCAAAGACATCAAAAGAAAACTATAGGCCAATATGCCTTATGAATACAGATGCAAACGTCTTCAACAAAATTCTAGTGAACCAAATGTAGTACTAACAAAAAGGATTATACATCATGTGGAAGTGGAACTATCACAAGGATGCAAGGCTGGTTCAATGTTCAAAAATTAATTAAGTAATACACAAACTTGGAAAAATAAAAGACAAAAACCACCTGATCATCTCAATAGATACATTGTCAAACTTCAATACTTCATGATAAAATTTTTAAAAAGCAGCCAACTAAAAAAGAAAGGCTACTTCCTTGTCTAATAAAGGGTATCTGTGAAAAACCAACAGCTAACATCATATTTAATGGTGAAAAAATTCTTTTTCCCTCAGATCATGAACAAGATAACAATGTCCACTTTTGCCACTTCTAGTCAACATTTTTCTGTAATTACCAGACAGGGAAAATAGGCAAGCTAAGGAAATAAATATTTCCATATTGAAAAAGTAGAAGTAAAACTATCTCTTGTACATAGAAAACTCTAAGAAATCTCCTAAAATCTATTAGGAATTATAAATGAGTTCAGCAAAGTTGCAAGGTACAATATCAATATATGAAAATCAATTGCATACCTAGTACAGTAGCAATGAAAAAGCTGATAATAAAATCATATACGGTCTGCTGTATTTTAACAAAGTAGCAAAGAAAATTAAATGGAAAAAGAATGCTCTTCTTTCCAAGAATGGTCCTGAAATATTAGATACCTTATTTTTTTTAAGTACCTCAATCCGTATCATGTACCTTATGTAAAAGTTTAACCCAATATGGATGATAGAACTAACCTAAAACTATAATATAGCTAGAAAAAATTATGGGAAACTTTCTGACCTTGACTTGGGCAAAAATTTCTTTGACAAACAACAAAAACACAATCATACAAGAAGAAATATAATCGTGGCATTGGATTGGATAACCTTGACAAATTTCTTTAGGAAAGACCCTGATGAATTGATTCAGATTTCCTTAGGAACAAGGTAGAAGTTGAAAGAACTGAATAGTCTGTGGGCATCAAATGTCTACAATTCACAGTCACAAGTAAGAGCTACCAGAAATATTAAAACAAAGAAATGCCCAGAAATAGCAGCCAGAGACAGATCTTAGGATATACATTTAAGTACTCTTCACCCTTCTGTATTTTAGGGGAAAAGTGTTTTTAAACATCTTGATATTAATGATGACAATGACAGCTCATAACTATTGCATACTGAGTAGCAGACCCTGTTCTGAGTGCTTTATGTATATCATTTTATTTAATCCTCATAAAAACACTATGGAATGATATTCTTTTGATCCTAATTTTAAAGATGAGGCAACTGAAGCATATAGATATTAAGAAATTTCCCAAGGTAAAACAGGTCATAAATGGGAGAGCCAAAACATGTTCTCAAGGACAATAAGAGAAAGGAAAACCACAAGACCAATCTCACTTGGTACCATAAGCATGAAAATTATATCTCAACAAATTAAATCTGCCACCTCTTGAAAAATACAGCATATACAAATAGAAAACCCTAAACAATTAGAAATAGGTGGGAAACTTTTTAACATGATATGGCAAACATCTTATGTAAAGGAAAAAAACGTAAAGCCATTTCCACTAAAGTAATGACAAGTTGAGGATGCTTGCTCTCACTGTTTTTTTTTAACATTGTTAACGGAATGTCTAGACCTCACAATCAGACAAAGAAAAGAAGTAAAATCCATAAGAATTAGAATGATATAAATATATTATTTCAAATTACATGGTTTTCTACCTCAAAAATTAAATAAATCTATAGTCAAATATTCGAATTAATGTGTTCCAAAATGGTGTTGGAAATAAGAATGATATATAACAATTTATAATATTTCTGTATATCAGCAATAAATATAAAATGCAATTTGATAAAAGATACTATTTACAACAGCACCAAACCTTGAGATACCTAGAAATACATTTTATATTTATCCCTTTTATTATAAGTTATGAGTATTTTGTTTATAGAAATTTATTAAAAGACATAAAAGAATATCTAAATAAATAGAATGATATACTATGATCATGGATGAAAATAAATCAGCATAACAATATAAATTCTCCCTGAGCTGTTGTATAAATTTAATTCAATTCCAATAAAACATCCCAATAAAGATTTTCATATAAACTGATCCTAAAATTCATTTGGAGGAGTAAGACTTGAGAAAAGCTGAAGAAGGCTAGTAAGAAGGAATCCACCGCAAGATATCAAAAGTTAATCAAATGCTATAGCTTTTGGCAAGAAGTTAATCAAATTGACCTCTGAGACAAGATGTTAAACACACTACTATCAAATAGGAGCTTGAGATACAATAGAGGCGACTTTAAAAATCAGCGAGGAAATAATGTGTGTTCAATAAAAATCAGTGGGACAAGAATGTGCCAATAAAGATAAGTTAAAATTAAATCTCTACCTAACACATTATACAAAAATTAATTTCAGGAAAAATAGAAGGCTATATATATATTATATCAACATAAAAAGAATTTCTTAAGAACCATAAAAAGTAACTGATATATTTGCCAATGTTAAAATTTAAAACTCTTGTGTGACAGACCAAAAATACAAAAAATTTTAAAAGTCAAACCACTGGAGGAAATAGTTTCACAATCAATATAATTAAAACATGTAAAATGCAGATTATAAGCATAACTTTGACTGACAAGGAAAAGATAATGCAATGGAAAATTTAACAAAAGATATACCAGAACAAGCAATTCACAGAGGTGAAAACTCAAATGCCAAATAAACACGTTTCAATATTTTAACAGTTACTAAAGAAATTAAAATTAAAATTAAAGTAAAAATAAGGGAATATTTTATACTCATAATTTTGGCAAAAATGTTGGAAAACAAAACATGTTGATAACACAGGCAAATGGGTCTTTTACCTGTTGCCATGGGAAGGCAAATTGGTTCAACCACTTTAGATAACAGTTTGGCAGTATATCAAAGTGGAAGATAAGAATACGTAAGACGCCTACGATACCTTTCATAGTGCTTTTTCTGTGGAAATTCTCACTAATGCACACAAGGAGACATATGAAATATTAATTGCAAACTTCTATAAGTTATATAAAGAGAAAAGCTAAATCTCCACTTGGAAACAAATACATAATCCATACTTTTTTTATATAAAGTGGAATACTAATAGAGAAACTAAAGAGAATGAGCAAAATATCAAAATGGGTAATTCTCAAAAAAATTTTTTATGAAAAAGGCAAGTTAAGATATACTATATATTTTTATATATGTGTGTATACATATATGAGCACTTAAATACTAACATCATAAAGATAATAGCATATATTATATTATTTTGAGATACATATTGAACTATTTGAAATAGCTAATGTTTGATCATTTTTAATCTATAAGAATGGCAATTGTATATTTTTCAATCTAATAATAAAAGTATAAGAACACACATGATAATGATAAATGTATATGCAGAATGTGGGAGGAGGCTGTTAATGAATTCTTTAAAATTGTTTAAACATACTTTGAAATTTCAAACCCATAAATGTCTATTACCTGGAAAAATCACTGATATTTTAAAAAGTTATTAGTAAACACTCCTCAGCAAATGCAAAAGAACTGAAATCATAACAAAGTTTCTCAGACCACAATGCAATCAAACTAGAATTAAGATTAAAAAACTCACTCAAAACCACACAACTACATGGACATTGAACAACCTGCTCCTGAACGACTCCTGGGTAAATAATGAAATTAAAGCAAACATTAAGAAATTCTTTGAAACTAATGAGAACAAAGAAACAACATACTAGAATCTCTGGAACACAGCTAAAGCAGTGTTAAGAGGGAAATTTATAGCACTAAATGCCCACATCAGAAAGCTAGAAAGATCTCAAATTGACACTCTAGCATCATAATTAAAAGAACTAGAGAAGCAAGAGCAAACAAATAAAAGAAATCTAGGAAAAGACAGGAAACAACTAAGATTAGAGCAGAACTTAAGGAGAGAGAGACACAAAAAACCCTTGAAATAATCAATGAATCCAGGAGCTGTTTTTTTGTTGTTGTTTTTTTGTTGTTTTTTTTTTTTTTTTTTTAATTTGATAGACTGCTAGCTAGACTAATAAAGAAGAAAAGAGAGAGGAATCAAATAGACACAATAAGAAACGATTAAGGGGATAACACCACTGACCCCACAGAAATACAAAGTACCATCAGAGAGCAGTATAAATACCTCTACGCAAATAAACTAGAAAATCTAGAAGAAATGGATAAATTCTTGCACACATAAACCCTCCCAAGACTAAACCGGGAAAAAGTCAAATCCCTGAATAGATCAATAATGAGTTCTGAAATTGAGGCAATAATTAATAGCCTACCAACCAAAAAAGGCACTGGACTAGACAGATTCACAGCTGAATTCTACCAGAGGTACAAAGAGGAGGTGGTACCATTCCTTTCAAAACTATTCCAAACAATCGAAAGGAGGAATTCCTCCCTAACTCATTATATGAGGCCAGCATCCTCCTGATACCAAAAACCTGGCAGAAACATGACAAGAAAAGAAAACTTCAGGCCAATATCCCTGATGAACATTGATGAGAAAATCCTCAATAAAATACTGATAAACCGAATCCAGCAGCACATCAAAAAGCTTATCCACCACGACAAAGTTGGCTTCATCCCTGGGATGCAAGGGTGGTTCAACATACACAAATCAATAAATGTAATCTATCACATAAACATAACCAATGACAAAAATTACATGATTATCTCAATAGACATAGAAAAGGGCTTCAATAAAATTCAACACCCCCTCTTGTTAAAAACTCTCAATAATCTAGGTATTGATGGAACATATCTCAAAATAAAAAGAGCTATTTATGACAAACCCACATCCAATATCATACTGAATGGGCAAAAGCTGGAAGCATTCCCTTTGAAAACTGGCACAAGACAAGGATCCCCTCTTTCATCATTACTATTCAACATAGTATTGGAAGTTCTGGCCAGGACAATCAGGCAAGAGAAAGAAATAAAGGGTATTCAAACAGGAAGAGAGGAAGTCAAATTGCCTCTGTTTGCAGGTGATATGATTCTATATTTAGAAAACACCATTGTTTCAGCCCCAAAATTACTTAAGCTGATAAACAACTTCAGCAAAGTCTCAGGATACAAAATCAATGTGCAAAGATCACAAGCATTTCTATACACCAAAAATAGACAAGTAGAGAGCCAAATCATGAATGAACTCCCATTCACAATTGCTACAAAGAGAGTAAAATACCTAGGAATCCAGCTAACAAGGGACTTGAAGGAGCTCTTCAAGGAGAACTACAAACCTCTGCTCAAGGAAATAAGACAGGACATAAACAAATGGAAAAAATTCCATCGTCATGGATAGGAAGAATCAATAACATTAAAATGGCCATACTGCCAAACTAATTTGTAGGTTCAGTGCTATTCCCATCAAACTACCATTGACTTTCTTCACAGAATTAGAAAAAAACTAATTTAAATTTCGTATGGAAATAAAAAAGATTCCATATAGCCAAAACAATCCTAAGCAAAAAGAACATAGCTGGAGGCATCATGCTACCTGTCTTCAAACTATACCACAAGGCTACAGTAACCAAAACAGCATGGTACTGTTCCAAAACAGACATATAGAACAATGGAACAGGTCAGAGACCTCAGAAATAGTACCACACTTCTACAATCATCTGATCTTTGACAAGCCGGACAAAAACAAGCAATGGGGAAAATATTCCCTATTTAATAAATGGTGCTGGGAAAACTGGCTAGCCTTACGTAGAAAACTGAAACTGGACCCTTTCCTTATACCTTACACAAGAATTAACTCAAGATGGATTAAAGACTTAATTGTAAAACCCAAAACCATAAAAACCGTAGAAGAAAACCTAGGCGATACCATTCAGGACATAGGCATAGGCAAAGATTTCATGTCAAAAATGCCAAAAGCAATTGCAACAAAAGCAAAAATTGCCAAATGGGGTCTAATTAAACTAAAGAGCTTCTGTACAACAGAAGAAACTATCATCAGGGTAAGCAGGCAACCTACAGAATGGGAGAAAATTTTCACAACCTATCCATCTGACAAAGGTCTAATATCCAGAATCTACAAGGAACTTAAACAAATGTACAAGAAAAAAACAATAGACACTTCTCAAAAGAAGACATTAATGCAGCGAACAAACATTTTTTTAAAAAAAGTTTAACATCACTGATCATTAGGGAAATGCAAATCAAAACCATGAGATACTATCTCATTTCAGTCAGAGTGGCGATTTTTAAAAAGTCAAGAAACAACAGATGCTAGTGAGGCTGTGGAGAAATAGGAACACTTTTACACTGTTGGTGGGAATGTAAATTAGTTCAACCATTATGGAAGACAGTGTGGTGATTTCTCAAAGACCCAGAACCAGAAATACTATTTGACCCAGCAATCCCATTACTGGGCATATACCCAGAGGAATATAAATTATTCTACTAGAAAGATACATGCACATGTAGGTTTACTGCAGCACTATATACAATAGCAAAGACATGGAACCAACCCAAATTCTCATCAATGATAGACTGGATAAAGAGAATATGGTATATATACACCATGGAATACTATGCATCCATAAAAAGGAGTGAGATCATGTCCTTTGCAGAAACTTTGATGAAGCTGGAAGCCATCATCCTTAGCAAACTAACACAGAAACAGAAAACCAAACACCACATATTCTCACTCATAAATGGGAGCTGAACAATGAGAACACATGGACGAAGGGAGGGGAAAAATACACACCAGGGCCTGTCAGGCATGGGGAGGGGAGGGAGAGCATCAGTACAAATAGTTAATGCATGTGGGGCTGAAAATCTAGATGACAGGTTGATAGGTGCAGCAAACCATCATGGCACACATATGCCTATGTAACAAACTTACATGTTCTGCACAAGTATTCCAGAACTTCAAGTGAAATAAATTTTTTTTAAGTTATTATGAATGCTAAACTCAATAAATGGAAATAGAAACAAATCAAGTTATTAAGACTAGCTGTGTCCTTGAAAACTAAAAAAAAAAATTAAATTACAACTAGAAGTAAAGTGATAATTGGCATAGATGCTTATAAATAGATATAGCCACCCATATATTATAAAGAACTAAAGATAATTTCTTGTTAAATTTTTAGAAAAAAATCTAATATGATATCAAAATGATAATCCTCATTATTTTCAATACAATAAAACTTAAAAGACTAGCTGGGCATGGTGGCTCATGCCTGTGCTTTGGGTGGCCAAGATAGGAGGATTGCTTGAAACTGAACAACGTAGGAAGAACCCTCTCTACAAAAGATAATAATAATAATAATAATAATTGGCCAGGCATGCTGGTATGCACCTGTAGTGCCAGCTACTCAGGAGGCTACGACAGGAGGATTACTGGAGTGGAGTGCCACTGCACTCCAGCCTGGGCAACAGAGAAAGACCATATCTGAAAAAAAAAGAAAAAAGAGAGAGACTGAGTATTTTGACAATACCATTAATAGATTCATATATGTAAAAAAAATTCTCAATGTGGTAGGTACAATAAAAAATATCAAAACTTAGGTAACAGCCTTTCATCATTTCTATTGAGAACTCAAATTGAAATTAAAATTAAAATTATGCATCCTGGGGTCAGGTTAATTATCTGATCTCTATTTACTTTAGTGTGACACTGAGAATATTTTATTTTGAAACAAAGAATATTTTATTTTTAAATGAAAATCAAATAATAAAAATCTAAATTTTAAAATATGATGTGTCTAGAATGAAGAGCCAAAGCAGTTTATTTATTTTTTAATGCTCATTACAGTGAGGATTTTGTGCCAAAAAGTTACCATGTTTTCTACTTATATTATCATTGTTGTTAAGATGTTTAGACATTGGGGGTACTGCTCTCCATGGAGTAGCCATTCTTGTTTTTTTTAATATATATGTATACTTTAAGTTCTAGGGTACATGTGCACAACGTGCAGGTTTGTTACATATGTATACATGTGCCATGTTGGTGTGCTGTACCCAGTAACTCATCATTTACATTAGGTATATCTCCTAATGCTATCCCTCTCCCCCCACCCCCCACAATAGGCCCCAGTGTGTGATGTTCCCCTTCCTGTGTCCAAGTGATCTCATTGTTCCATTCCCACCTATGAGTGAGAACATGTGGTATTTGGTTTTCTGTTCTTGTGATAGTTTGCTGAGAATGATGGTTTTCAACTGCATCCATGTTCCCACAAAGGACACGAACTCATCCTTTTTTATGGCTGCAAAGTATTCCATGTTATATATGTGCCACGTTTTCTTAATCCAATTTGTCACTGATGAACATTTGGGTTGATTCCAAGTCTTTGCTATTGTGAATAGTGCCGCAATAAACATACGTGTGCATGTGTCTTTATAGCAGCATGACTTATAATCCTTTGGTATATCCCCAGTAATGGGATGGCTGGGTCAGATGATATTTCTAGTTCAAGATCCTTGAGGAATCGCCACACTGTTTTCCACAATGGTTGAACTAGTTTACAGTCCCAGTAACAGTGTAAAAGTGTTCCTATTTCTCCACATCCTCTCCAGCACCTGTTGTTTCCTGACTTTTTAATGATTGCCATTCTAACTGGTGTGAGATGGCATCTCATTGTGGTTTTGATTTGCATTTCTCTGATGACGAGTGATGATGAGCATTTTTTTCATGTCTGTTGGCTATATGAATGTCTTCTTTTGAGACGTGTCTGTTCATATCCTTTGCCCACTTTTTGATGGGGTTGTTTGTTTTTTTCTTGTAAATTTGTTTGAGTTCTTTGTAGGTTCTCGATATTGCCCTTTGTCCCTGAGTAGATTGCAAAATTTTTCTCCCATTCTGTAGGTTGTCTGTTCATTCCGATGGTAGTTTCTTTTGCTGTGCAGAAGCTCTTTAGTTTAATTAGATCCCATTTGTCAATTTTGGCTTTTGTTGCTGTTGCTTTTGGTGTTTTAGACATGAAGTCCTTGCCCATGCCTATGTCCTGAATGGATTTAGGTTGTCTTCTAGGGTTTTTATGGTTTTAGATCTAACATTTAAGTCTCTAATCCTTCTTGAATTAATTTTCATATAAGGAGTAAGGAAAGGATCCAGTTTCAACTTTCTACTTATGGTAGCCATTCTTTATTCCTTTACTTTCTTAATAAATTTGATTTCACCTTACTCTGTGGACTCACCTTGAATTCCTTCTTGAGTGAGAAAGAATTTTTTAAAGATGTTCTTAGATATATATTTTAGGATTTTTATTGCTGGTTACAGATTTAAAACTATGAAATGTGCATTGCTTGGCAAGTAACACAAGGAATTCTTTACTTATTCACATTTCCAATAAAAGCTTAAAGAAACAGACAAAAAATATAAAGGGTAAGAGAAATATAAATGGCAATAGCTTCAAAACAAAAGGATTTAGTAACAGAAAGAGTCTCCACAGCCAGTGTCCGTCACAATTTAAGATTATCCAAACTGTGCAAATGCTCGACTCAAATCAACATCACACACCGAACTATTAATTCTTGTTCCTTGAAGTTGCAAACTAGAAGCCACAACATAGATGTATGATCACACAAACCACCTAAATTGCTCAAGGTTCAGCTTAAAGCAACATTTAATATCCTTTACAGGATAGAATTTTTGACAAGTTCAAAAGGAAAACTTGCTTTGTTTTAATGGACCTCTTTCTGGTAACATCTTTCTGGTGAACCATGGAAGGGACAACACTGAGGAGGCTCCCCTGACCCAAAGGAAATAAACTTCAGCACTGATTGGCTGACTCTGGGTAAGTGGGGTACATTTGCTCAGGTAAAGGATGGGAATGGGTTAGAGGCCTAATTTAGGTATGTTAGAGTCTCTCTTAAGAGAGAGGGGGTTAAAGACCCCTCTTAATAAAAGACAAGGACACTTGACAGAACATGGATTCAAGGCCCAACTTAGGAAGGTTAGAGTTCTTCCTGAGATTTAGGGGGTTTCAGGCCCCTCCCAGTAAAGTCCCTCTCAGCTAATAATGGGTTTGGCACTACGAGATATTAACTGCTATTCTCGTTGGCTTAATCTACTTTGCCTTCTTTGCTGATGGCTGTGGGTGACGTAATTAGGCATGCATGTGACTGTGGGACTTGGGGAACTTTTTCCTCCCAAAAGGGGGATGCTTGAGAGCTAATGGGACTACTGGAAAAGATCCCTTCATGACTGACAAGCGGCAGCCTGAACTTTTGTGCAATGGGAGGGTCTTTCTCTGGCATCCCTGAGTATTTTGCCTTCCCCACCCTGCAGTATGCAGCCAATGTTTTTCTTTCTTTCTCTCCTTTCTGTTTGTTACCTTTTCTGTTACTCAGGGTGACCATCTTGCCCAGAGACCACATGTTGAAACTTCTTGTCAGAGGTTGGATTAATGATGACAGGGTCCAACCAGGGGCAAATTTGAGCCCTGCTAGTTTGATATTGGGTGCTAAGCAGAGCGGCTAATGTCTGTCTCACACATATTTTGCTCTG
Organism: Papio anubis; assembly: GCF_008728515.1. Lineage (NCBI taxonomy): Eukaryota > Metazoa > Chordata > Mammalia > Primates > Cercopithecidae > Papio > Papio anubis. The sequence goes on along the minus strand of NC_044976.1, from coordinate 145,496,304 downwards.
ACCAGGAGAGAAAAAAAGACAATTTTCCTTTGTGTTGCAGCTTGGCCCCCAGGGCTATGGTGTGGCAAGCTGGGTCACTAGGGCTGCTCAGGGTAATGGAACCCAGAGGCCTGGCATGCCAGCAAAAGGGTAAGAATTGCTTACCAGTGAGACTTCGGTCCTCTCTCTCTCTGTGCAAACTAGTTGAAAGAACGGTAAAAATCACTGTTTATCTCCTCTGTAAAATTCTGATTAACGTGAAAAAGGATTTGTGAGGCTAGTCTTAAGCTGTAGTGAATCTGTTGTACTTTGCACTATGAATGTGTCTTTCTTTATCTTTCTTTAGAAAGAGGGATACTTTAGGATAGAACACAAGCTTAGGACCCCATAAGCCTATTGTTCAAGACAGCCCAGCAAACTGGCCAGTTATGTCCTTGGGAGCTTGACCTTGTGACCACACAGCAGTACTTTCTCTAGGTCTCTACCATTCAGAAAACAGGAATTTGGGGGTTCATGTCATAGTTCGCTTTACAAAATTATCTTGAGCATTTAAAACCTTTGCAAGCTCAAAATTGGTTGCTCTAGACTCCTGGGAAGAGCAATGGAAACTGCCCAGCATGTAGCTCAGTAGCTAAGGCTTTCTTTTCACAATGGTGACCCAGGTTCAGGGTTCAATTCCCAGCTTAGAGAATGAGTCCTTTCTGGTTTGATATCTGCCTGAACATTTGTTGATTCTCTTCCCCTCCATGGTCTGTCTTGAATTTTCCTTTCTCTGAACACCTGGGAGGTTACCTTTGGTAAAGCTCAAAAGCCAGAAATATTGACAGTTTGGCCTGGCTAAAGTCAGGTAATAAGACATTTAAAAGAACTTTTTAAAAAGAGCAGTACATTAAAAGTCAGCTTAATTAAAAGCAGATATTTAAGTTCTAACAGCCTGGGACTCCTTGAGAAAAACAGGAGTGCCACAGGTCCCATTTTGAGAAAAAATATCTGTTTTCCTCATGAAACCCCAGGAACCAGAAATGGATAGATCCCTCTCAAAATCTAAGGCTGTGTTGTGTTTTGCGTTGCATTATCTGATGTTTTTCACTTTTTGGGGTATCAGAAATCACTTCACATTATGAAAAAGCTTTGGTGTGCAATAACTATGTAGGAAATAAACGTTTGACAATGGCTAATGACAGCTTTGGAATACTTGGCTCTGTGCACATTTGGATCAGAGAAGCATGCTCTTGGTCACTTAGAAGTTATGGAAATATCCCCACTCCCCACTGAGAGGTAAGACTCCCATGGGAGATGGGCTGATTCCCTCTTTTGGGGATCCAGAATCTAGTATTAAAATGGAACCCTTAATTTCTGGAGATCTAGTTTGTCTTCCAGCTGTGCCTGCTTAATAGGCTGTAGAAACTGCATATATTCCTGGCTCTGTTCCTCTAAGGGCTCCACCCTGAAGCCAGTAATCAGATTAAGAAACTGGAAAATGAAAAATCTTACTGGATCTTTTTCTGTCTGTGTATTTATATGTGTTTTGTATGTGATATAAAAGAGCTTTGATTAATTGGTTTAAAAATAATAAGTGTCTAAATCAAATATTTTGCCAGAAAAGTAAAAAATGTAATCCTTTTTGGTTCATGTGACTTTAGTAATATTTGGGAAATAAAAACAGCTTTAAAAATTATTGATAAAATAAAGACATTTGGTCTAAATTAGGCAGGTCACATATTAAGTTTACTAAATGCTTTAAGGTCATAAACTGCTTCTTTGACTTTAGAAAATTGTTCAATTTACCTACTTTGGAGACATTAGATTCTAGATAAGGCCTGGAGACATGTGGAATTAGCCATATCCCAACTATGCAAAGACGTTGTTTTTAAAAAAGAAATTTTATATAAGAAAGGAAAGAAAAGAGACAGATGGTTTGAAGAGGTAAGTCTTCCCTCTATTAATGTGTAAAGTTTTTGAAATTTTAAAAATTTTAAAAATTTTTTGAGTTATTATTTTGGCTGAATGAATGTCTTATGATGCTCTGGAATCATATTTTATGATGTACAGTGTTTTAAACCTTTAATATTTGACAAGCTTTCCAAGATAAAATTATAAACCATGTCTTCTTCTGACCTAATTAACCTCTTAGATAGTAGGTTGCCTAAAGTCCAAAATGGCATATTCAGGTTATTTGGTATAAATATAATACAGGAAGCATTGTCAAATATGAAATGGTCTTTGCTTTCTTTGGATTGTATTTGTCTAAATATGTTATTGGTTTGTGTTCCAAAATGATGACAAAGTCTTATAATTCTGATATGACTTAGTGTACATTATCAGTAATAGTTACAATTGTCAGTAAAATCATTGTATGCCACAGAACTAACCAAAATTTCTTTATCAATTGTACCTTTAAAAATTGCTGTTCTAAAACTTTTTTTTAATCCATAGCAAATTGTCTTGTTTTAATCCTCTTTAAAAAATAAGTTTATAGGCCGGGCGCGATGGCTCAAGCCTATAATCCCAGCACTTTGGGAGGCCGAGATGGGCGGATCACGAGGTCAGGAGATCGAGACCATCCTGGCTAACACGGTGAAACCCCGTCTCTACTAAGAAATACAAAAAATAGCCGGGCGAGGTGGCGGGCGTCTGTAGTCCCAGCTACTCGGGAGGCTGAGGCCGGAGAATGGCGTGAACCCGGGAGGCGGAGCTTGCAGTGAGCTGAGATCCGGCCACTGCACTCCAGCCTGGGCTACAGAGCGAGACTCCGTCTTAAAAAAAAAAAAAAAAAAAAAAGTTTATAGTCAGCTATAGGATTTTGACAGGTGCTCTTGAATGCAGGTTTCTAATAACTTTGGAGATTGTGACATTAGAAGAGAGAATAAAACTTTCAGTACTGATGGAGAGCCGAAATGTTCATGAATATCAAGCAGAACAGAAGTTAATTGCATAGGTTGAATAATAGATAGCTGAAGTATTCTTTTTTAACTTTTTGCTTAAAATGTTGCTGATCCTTTGTTTTGCTATCAGAGCCAAGGCAATTTTTCTTTTAAGCTATTTACAGCTTTTAACAATTGAGTAAATTATATTCCTGTGAACAAAGTTTGGAGCATATTTGTTTCTCTCTGCACAACTTCTTCAGAATTTGGAAACTATTTGTGGGTATTCTTAACTTATGACAATAGATATTTGCATAAGTGCAATAAAAATCTGTTTTATTTTGTAACAGGCCACAATTGGAAAAATTCGTTATTTTACCAAGACTTTGACTGGAATGGTGTGCTTTTCTTTAAGGAATCAATCTTGACTTCTAAAGCCAATAAAAACCCCTTGGGAAAACTGGTCCCATTCTTTGTCTACACATTCCCTGCACAGGGTTCCTGAGCTGTGATAAAGAAAAAATGTCACTTTCCGACAGACTCAGGAGCCCCAGGATATCGGGGGACCTCAAGAGTAAAGGAGTTTACCCAACTCAATAGGTATTTCATTGTACAAACCCATGGCTGGGCTCAGCTTTAACAAAGTCTTATCTGAGATTCCTTTTTATGGAACAAAGTTCCATCAAAGCCAATTTAAACATCCTATGTGAAAAATAATTATTTTTGTGCATTTTATACAAGCAATCAGGCCAAGTATAAGACTAAAGCTCATTTTTCCACACAAATCGATTCCATTATAATTTGTCTTTAGTGAAAATGGGAGACTGGAAAGAAAAAAGAATTGCTTCAAAAACTATGGTACATCTGTTAGATTCTAGTCTCATTAGTTGTGTTTAAGGTTTTTTCTGCAGTTTAGACAGACTCTGCTTATTTCTGTGAACCATCCAGTGATCTCTGACTACTATTCAAAAGAAACAAAATGAATGGGTAATGTAAAAATCTGGATCAATATTCTAATTCTGGGCACATACTGGGATTGTCTAGCAACCCCATATCAGCTTGGTTCCAACAGTTGCCCAGTTCATGGAAAGTCTTCTAATTTAGTTTAGTTGTGATAATTTTATTTATTTTGCTTTATTGTTGTGGAATATATTGCTGTTATACTCTTTGTGCAGGATAAGCTTACTGAATGTTTTCTTAAATTAAATTAAATTAATCTTCCAGATATCATCTTTTGTCAGAAGTCAAGCGTTCTGAGAGGACTTTGACATACCGATGCTTTCTGATTGAGTTCCTCTCTACCCCAAAGACAAAAGACCCTAATTATTAGGCAGGAATATCATCACCCCTATTCAGGTTGAAGAAGTTAGTGAAGATGGATCTTCATCCCTCTACAACCCTTAAGGTTAAGAGCTTTCTTGTAAAAAGGAGGGGGGGAATTGACGGAGGCTTTTGAAGCAGAGCAACTCCATCTTGAATAGGGGGTCCATAAAATAAGGCTGAGGCCTACTGTGCTGCATTCTCAAGAGGGTAAGGCATCCTAAGTCACAGGATGAGATAGGAGGTCGGCACAAGACACAGGTCATAAAGACCTTGCTGATAAAATAGATTGCAGTAAACAAGTCAGCTAAAACCCACGAAAATCAAGAAGGCAATATGAGTGACCTCTGGTTATCACTGCTACCCTCCCATCAGTACCATGACAGTTTACAAATGCGATGTCAACATCAGGAAGTTACCCTATATGGTCTAAAACGGGGAGGAATCCATAATTCTGGGAATCGATCACCCCTTTCAGGGAAAACTCATAAATAATCCACCCCTTGTTCAGCATATAATCAAGAAACAACCATTAAAAAAAAAAAAAAAAAAAAAAAAGGGCAACCAGCAGTCCTTGGAGCTGCTCTGCCTGTGGAGTAGCCATTCTTTATTCCTTTACTGTCTTAATAAACTTGCTTTTAATTTTAAAAAAAAAATATTTTTAGACATCAGTAACAAAGCATAATGTATTAGTCTGTTCTTGCATTGCTATAAAGAAATACCTGAGACTGGGTAATTTATAAAGAAAAGAGTTTTAATTGACTCATGGTTCTGCAGGCTTTACAGGAAGGATGGTGCTAATATCTGCTTGGATTCTGGAGAGGCCTCAGGAAGCTCACAATCATGGCAGAAGGTGAAGGCGAAGCAGGTACGTCACATGTGGAAAGCAGGAGCAAAGTGGGAGGAGGTGCCACACACTTTTAAATAACCAGATCTTGTGAGAACTCATTCACTATCACAAGGACAGCACAAAGGAGATGGTACTAAATCATTCATGAAAAATCCACCTCTAGAATCCAATCATCTCCCACCAGGCACCACCTCCACCCTGGGGATTACAACTGAACATGCATGGGGACACACATCCAAACCATGTTATTCTGCCTCTGGCCTCTCCAAAATTTCATGTCCTTTTCATGTTGCAAAATACAATTATCCCTTCCCAACAGTCTCCCAAAGTCTTAACTCATTCTAGCATTAACTTCAACGTCCAAAGTCTCTTCTGATACAAGGCAATTCCCTTCTACCTATGAGCCTGTAAAATAAAAACCCAGTTATTTACCTCCAAAGTATAAATCAGGTACAAGCATTGGGTAAATATTTCCGTTCCAAATGGGATAAATCAGCCAAGCAAAAGAGGCTACAGCCCCTGTGCAAGTCTGAAGCCCAAAAGGGCAGTCACCAAATTTTAATGACTCCAAAATAATGTCCTTTTACTCCACGTCTCATATCCAGGGCACATTGGTGGGAGGAGGGAGGAGTGGACTCCCAAGGCCTTGGGAAGCTCTACCTTATGGGTTTGCAGGGCTCAGCTCCAGTGGCTGCTCTCATAGGCTGGCACTGAGTGCCTGCAGCTTTTCCTTGCTGAGGGTGAAAGCTGCCAGTGGCTACCATTTGGGTTCTGGAATATGGTGGCCCTCTTCTCACAGTTCCACAAGGCAATGCCCTAGGGGAGACTCTGTGGGGACTCCAACACCACATTTCCCCTTTTCACTCCCCTAATAGAGGTTCTAGGGCCATGAGGGCTATGCCCCTGCAGCAGGCCACTGCCTGGACACCCAGGCTTTTCTGTACATCCTTTGAAATCTAGGCAGAGGCTCCCAAGCCTCAACTCTTGCATTCTGCACACCCACAGGCTTAATGCTGCATGGAAGCTGCCCATCCATTCATTTACTTGGAAAATATGTATTGAGTAGCTACCATGTGATAGGCAATCTTCTGGCTCCTGGGATATATCAGTGAGTAATGCAAATTTAAAAAATCTTGCTTTCTCTTTTATATTATAGAGGGAAAAACAGATACATTCAACAAAAATAAGTCAACCCTATAATACATTAAAGATGCTAAGTGCTATGGAAAAGAATAGAGCAACATAATGAGACCCAAAGTGGGTAGTTGGTGTTTGCAGATGTAAATAGGGTGATAAGGAAGGTGTATTTAAGAAACTGGTATTGAACAGACCTAATCAGGTAAGGGAGTCAGCCTGATGAATATCAGGAGGTGAAAAGTTTCAGGTTGAAAGAACAGCCAATGGTATCAAGGCAGAAGTGCACCTCACATAGTCAAAAATCAGCAAGAAAGCCAATGTGTGTAAAACAAGGAGAACAAAATAAACAGATGTAAGAAATAAAGCCAGAGAAGTAACTGCAGTCAGCTCAATTAGGTCTTGTAGGTCATAGTAAGAATGGTGGTTTTTACTCTGGTAAAATGGAGAAACAATAGAGCATTTTGAGCAGAGAAGTAATATGCATGACTGATATTTAACAGAACAATTATGGCTGCTGTGTTGAGAATAAAGTGGAGTGTCAGGGTGGAAGTAGTTAAAAGATAATGCAGTAATCCAGGCAAAGTAGCAACCATGACTTGGACTGGGATGATTCTAGTGGAAGTACTAAGGAGGATTCAAAATCTGGATATATTCTGATGATAACACCAACAAGATTTTGTGAAACAAAAAAGTGTTGAATATGAGATAAAGAGAATTGACAAGGATGACTCCACATCTTTTTCTCTGTCTTAGTGGAAAAATGAAATTGCCTTCACTTGAGATGAGGAAGACCATGGAAGAAGTAGTGTATGGATCAAAGTGGGAGATCTTAAGAAAACCAGTTCCATTTTGAAAAAAGTAAGTTTAATTTTGAAATGTAATTTAAACATTCAAATAGAGACTTTTGGTAGTTTGATACATGTAACAGAGTAGTCTCGAGTTGAGGAAAGAGGCCTGGGTGGGGAGATTTATATTTGGAGGTCAAGTCACTTAGATGACATTTAAAGCTATAAGATTGGAGGTGATCTTTAAGGGAGTGAGTGTCTGTAGACATGGGAGCAGAGCTAAGTCTTAAGGCCTGGGTTACCTTAAGATGTCAAACAGATGAAGAGGAACCAGTAAATCAAACTGAAACACAGCAACTAGAAACTCAGAGAGATGATGGAGTGTTAGATGCCAAGGGAAGAACGTACACCAAGGAGGAAGGAGTGATCACCTCCATTAAATGATGTTAATAGGTCAAAAAGATAAAGGCTTGAAATTAACTATTAGATTTATAACGTGAAGGTGAGTAGAGATTTGATAAGTGTAGCTTAAGTGCAGTGGTGAGCTAAAGTCTGACTATAGACGTTGGAATTTGAAAATAGGAATTAAAGGCTCCTATGGTTGAATATACTTTGGTGAAGTTTTGCTAAAAGGGGAGCAAATAAATAAAAAATGGCTAGTGGAAGAAATGGGGGAGGGTCAATAATAATTTTTAATGGAAAAATAACAACGTGCCTTTATTCCCTTGAAAATGTTCCATTAATACAAGAAAATTTTACAACACAGGAGTAAACTGGAGAAAATGAGGCAAGAATATTCTTGGTCAGATCTATTAATAATAGATTGTTTGCCAGTGGTGGATAAATATAGCAGTAGAAATCTATAGAAGCTCTTTTATTCTTTTTATTAATTTTTGTAGTGAAGTTGGAGGTCGTATAATCACTGACGATCAGGATAAGGAGAAAGGAAAATGTATAAATAGTTGGCATAAGACAGGAGAAAGTGAATGAATGAGGGAAATATGGAATGATTACAGGGCAACCTCAGGAAACATAGGAAGCTCATGGTCATGAGTTTAAGGTGGGAAGAGTCATCCTGTTTGGGTATATTTAACCTGTGCTGTGGTAGTGCCAAGATCATAGGAGAAGTGAAGAAAAAATGGCAAGGAAGTCCAGTTTCATGAAAAGAAGTGGTTATAATAACCGACCATGAAGCTTAAGCTAAGTAAGGAGGGAAGAGACCACATCAAAAAGTGAGAGATAGTGGAAAGTTGTTAAATCATTTGAAGATCCCAGGAGGGTTGAGGAATTTTTGGACTCAGGGTATAAGGGGTATACACTGATCAATATGATTATGTATCTGACAGAAAAAGAAACACAAGAAATGCATGTGCTATACAAACTGAACAAACAGAGCTGCTGGGGGCACTGAGATTCAATGATGCCACATGATCATTAGCGAAACAAGATCCAATTGCTAGATTTATTAAAAAAACATGTTTCAGTTTTAAATATTAGCAGTAAACAGATTTCAGGCAAACCAAATAGACAGATATAAAAGTTAAAAGTCAGAGACAAAATTAGGGCCCACAAAAGCTGACAATCCCCATGAAAAATTAGAGGAAGTAATTAAAACTTCAGTACCTGAATTCTACCAAAATAATCTTTGGGGCCAAGTAATATGCACCTTTTTTGTTCAGAGTCAGTGACCAGCCATAGCTGAAACAATCTAGAGGGTTGGAGAGTTAAGTACAGACAGAGTTGTGCCAAAAAAAAGGGGGGGGGGTATAAATTAGTTGTTGTTATAACAGTTCAACATCTGCTTTAAATGTAAAATGTTGTAAGGGACCATCACTTTGCTGTCAATCTAACAACCAAAACAAGCCAGATAAGACCTAAAGTCATCATTTTTTAACCCATCAAAATGTAGAGTGCACACAAAAAACTAAATGAATTAAATTCTAGAAAGTAATAAGCCTTTCACAGGAAACACAAGCATTTATTGGATATATAACTCACTGGATAAGACCCAGGATTGCTCCCATACTTAGCTGAGAGGTGAGATACAGAGGATTCAGGCATAGAAGGAGTAAGAAGGAAGCAGCCATATAGAGGCCAGAATGACAGACTAGAATTCTAAGGAGGCCCCACCACACATGTGTCTAACTATTTTCAATTCTAACCACAGATATCTGAAACCAATAGTGAGCTAAATAATATTAAAACTGTAGTAAAGCCCACATACAGATCAACTTCAAATCAGTTTGATATTTTTTTCTTTTCTACTGCCCATCCCATTCAAGAGGTCTCATAGAACCAGCAGTGCTCTTCTTAGTAAAGGGAAAAACGCAAAAACATTATTTACTTCCACCTCTTTCATTCTTTTACGCAAAGTATTTATCACACAATAAAAACATTTAAGACACATCAGAAATCAATACAATGTGGCCCTTTGTAAAGAGAGGAAAGAGTCAATAGAAGGAGATACAGACATGGCCCACATTTTGGAATCATCAAATAGGGATTTGGAAATACACATAATATAAAAGCTAAAAGATCTAGGGGTGATAGCGAATAATATATGTGAATAGATGGGTGAATTTGAGCCAACAGATGAAGTCTACAAAACATAGTCAAATGAAAATACTTGAAATGAAAAGCATAATTTAGAAATCAACAGTTTTCTAGATGGGCTTAGCAGCAGCCTAGACACAAAACAGAAAATGATCAGTGAAATCAAGACAAGTCAAATAGAAAATATCCAAACTGAAACACAAAAAAGAGTGGGGAAAATGAAAACAAAGGAACAAACACAAGAGTATCCAATACCTATGGGACACTTTCTAGTGCTCTAACATAAATCTAACTAGAGCCTTATTATCGAAGAACGAAGAAAGAAAATGAAGCAAAAAAAAGGAAAAAAAGAAAGAAAAGTTTGAAGATACAACTATCAGAACTTCCAAATGTAATTAAAACACTAACTTACAGATCCAAGAATTCAAGCAAACCTCAAGCAGGACAGTATATGAAAACCATGCCTAGGCATATCATAGTGAAACTGATAACATGAAAGATAGAAAGAAAATCTTAACAGCATCAAGTGGAAAACAATATATAGGCCAGGCGTGGTGGCTCACACTTGTAATCCCAGCACCTTGGGAGGCTGAGGAGGGTGGATCATCTGAGGTCAGAAGTTCGAGACCAGCCTGGCCAACATGGTGAAACACGGTCTCTACTAAAAATAAAAAATTATCTGAGCATGGTGGCGTACACCTGTAATCTCCGCTACTCGGGAGACAGAGGCATGAGAATCACTTGGACCCAGGAGGCAGAGGTTGCAGTGAGCCAAGATCATACCACTGCCGTCCAGCCTGGGTTGACAGAATGAAAGATTGCCTCAAAAACAAACAAGAAAATAAGCAAACAAACAAACAAACATATAGTATACAAGAAAACATTTATATAAATAGTGGCTGATATCTCACCAGAAATAATGAAGGCAAGAAGACAATGAAACATCTTTGAAGTTCTAAAAGAAATAACAGTAATCAATATAGAATTCTATATCAAATGAAAATATCCTGCAAAAGTAAAGACATTGTTACAAAAGCTGAGAGAATTTGCTTCAGCAGCCTGAGCTACAAGCAATGAAAAGGGAGGGAGGTTCTTCAGGTTAAGAAGAAATAACATCAGGTGGAAGTGAGGATAAACAGGAAACAATGAAGAACACTAGAAAGGGCAGATCTTTAAAAAGACAGAGAAATTATTTTGTGGGGTTTACATAGACAAAACACAGAATTTTAAAATATCTGCTATGTAACGAATCTAAACTGGACTTTTTTTCTCCCTCACCCTAAGTGAATTTTGAATTTCAGCCAAAAAAAAAAAAATTAAATATGGTCATGGCCATTATTTTAAAATACGTAAGTATCACAGTCAATAAACTTAAACAATAACTAAATTAACAATAATATTTACGATAGCAAAATTTTATTGAATACCTAACATGAATCAAACATGTATTATTTATAAGCTCTCTGATCACCCTGAAAAGTATGTAATAATAAAACACATTTTATAAATGAGAAAACATATTAGGAAATTGGATTGAGAAGTTAAATTATTTGCCAAATTCACTTGGCTGTTAAGAAGCAGAACTAGAATTCAGACCCAAATCTGTCAGATTCTAAATCCCATGCTTTGCTTATCAGGCACTAATTATTATAGTAATAATAATTTGTATGTACAATGAGTTAAATGTCCAAGGAATGCTTGTGTTTCCTGAATCCATGTGACAAGTACAGAATTTAAATGACTAACATTTTCAAGATCGCCCTCTGTACTATACATATTAGACGTCTCTGGTTGAACTTGTTACATTCATAGAATAAATCCATTCTGAAAATGCTTCCATTTATTATTTCTCCAAAATTGGAAAATATTTTTAATTCTTATTATAAAATTATAGTCTACTGAAAAAAATTGCACAAAAAGAAATTTAAAAGGCAATTATTTGCAATCCCACTCATAGAGATTAACATTACTAACATTCTGAACAACATTTTGGCATATTTCCTTCCAGACCTTTAAATAATACGTGTATATATATGTTTATAATAACACATACATTAAATTTATAGAATTTTGTACTATACGATCTTGTTTGTTTCATGTAATAACACATCATGAACCCATTGCCATCTACATAGAGACATATTTCATTCCTCTTGATAGTGTATACTATTCCATAGTAGGCATAAATTATAATTTATTAAATCAATTCCTTTTTGAAGTTTTAACTGATTCCAGTTATCTGTTACTTTAAATAATTCTACAATGAACATTTTGAGTATGTATTTAAGACTTCGTCTAATAATATTCTAGAGATAATGTCCTGGAAGTAGAAATCTTGGATTAAGTAGCTTTCACATTTTTACTTTTGATAGTTTTCCAGGTTACCCCAAACTCTTTCCAACACGCGTCTAATCTCTTTTTTAGTTCTTTCCAAACTATCAAGTACAAAATGATAATCATTGTTTGAATTTTAAAATTCCAGTTTGTTAGTCAGATGATTCAATATTTTCCTTTAGCATTTCTGGACATGGTATCGTGCTAATAAGGGTCCTTAATATGCTAGAATTATAGAAACATTTGCCTCCATTTTCCTCTACTACCTTATAATTGCATATATTGCATTCAAATTTTAATTAATCAGCAGTTTTTACTTAGTATGGTTGTGAAAGCTACATTAGCCTCTTTTTAAATATACAACATAACTTGTCTGATAATATTGCTAGATATCTTGTCTGCAATGTTCTGAAACTAACTTTAAGTAAACTCCTCTCTGTCTATATACTGTATTCCTGTACTCTTCTTCCATTCCATTCTCTTAGTCAATTTCAGTAATTTTTAAATTTCTTTACTTTTTATCTAATTCCCAAAACAATTCTCTCTGAAAAAAAAAATTAGCATGATTTCAGCTGAACTAAAATGGAGTTTGTATATCTAGCAGAGGTTGGAAACGTGAACCCATGGGAAACTGGTAGAAATTAGAAGTAGCATTCCGATTTTAGAATCAAGTACAAGCATAGGGGCTAAGACACACAACACTGAAAACACAGAAAGGAAGACAAGTAGGAGTTAGCTTTAGACTATGATCCTTTTCTTCCCTGCATATTCACTTTAACAGACACTCAACAAATATTTATTGATTCCTTAATGACCAGAGACCTTTTTAAGAAAGTGCTATGCACATTTGAATGTATAATGTAGAAATTCTCACCTTTAATCGACAACTAGAACTCTGCTGATAAATGAGTTCAGAAATAACTCGGAAAAGTTTTGATTCACACAGTTCTGTAATTTTATATCCAAAATTTGGAGAGTTAGTATGGTCTGTTACCACGATGACATTGGTGACTCCTCAGAACTACGTATCTGCTAACACAAGTGCTCTAGGTTATATGTCCAACTGGAAGCACTAAAATAAATCTAAAATGAAAAGACAATGTTCTAAAAAGGAATCGTCACACTTTGGTTGATATAGATGGTCTAAGGTGTTTCTATTTGTATGATAAAAATCAGCCTGATCAAATCAGATTATACCACTAATAAGGATAGATGAGGGTTCATTAAAAAGCATGCATTTGGTCCATTGATTAATTTTCCAGGGAAAGCAACGACAAGTCCTGCAGTAACAGAAAGTGTCACTGGCAACACATTTTTCTAGGCAGTTATGATAGAGATAAGACCCAAAGAAAAAGCTCTGTAGTAGCCAACACTCATGTGGAAGGTTGTTACTTTCTGGGTGCAGAAACACAAAACCAAGTCAAACCTAATCAGAGAAAGGCAGAAAAGATCCATCTTGATCTGCTGTAGGCCTTCATTTGATGTGCTTGTGTTTGAGGCAGTGTCTGTTCCAAAGCAGAGACAGCCGGCCTGGCACTGCATGAGAGCTCCTTTAACTCAGCTCTGTAACTGCTTGCACAATTACCTCTTTTGAATGAAACCATCTTGGATATGGACAAAAGTATGGAGGACAGTGACTTAATTTTTTGATTAAAAAAAGGAGCAAGCAAGAGAAAGAAAATGATTTATACTAAGTCCATAGGAACATTCTGTACCTATCTCTTTTCTGATTAGAGAGGTGGCATGGAGCCTGGCTCATTAGGCAGAAGTAATGAGCCAGTCTATATGCCATCTCTAATTAGAGAAAAGATACAGTAGGTACGACTGTACATATAAATTGATAGAATAAAGATAAAAATTATTTAAAATATCTTTTTCCTTCTGTAGCCCTTAAATGCCCAGAACGTAAAGGAGAAAATTGTAATAAAAACTAAATAATATTTGAAATAAACCGGTTTCCTGTTACATGTTTTCTAATCAGAAGTGAAATTTATTTCTATACAGTTTAAAAATAACATCTTCAGTTCACACTGTCGTTTTGAAGCATTAATCCAACATTTAGTATACTGAAGTAGAATAGAAGCAAGCCATTTTAACCCTACAGTGAATAGTGGACTAATTTATGGCACTATCAAATACTTTGAGCAACATTTGGTGCAATAAAACACTTTTAGAAGTACTAATGGGGATTAAATATTGAAATAAGGCTCACAAGATTTAATGTGTTATTTAAAAATTCTGCACACAGACTATTTCATAAAATTATACAATATACTAATTACTCAAACCAAGTTTCTAAATATATAAGTTCCTTAAAATATTGCTTCTTCACATATGTTTAGCTTGATCTAAGAGCATACACAAACTAAAGTAATAGAGTCTTCATATTTTCTCTTTTGATTGGTACAACAATCATATGGAAAGATAGTGTTATCCTTATCTTATTGTTTCACAATAAGAAAATAGATGTTCAAAGAATTTAAAAATAGTTACCACTTAATGCACATTTACTATACAACAAGCAATATGTTCTAAACATACAACATCTCACATAATTCTTATAAGATTCCTATGAATTACATATTAAAACTACATTTAATAGATTAGAAACCAGACTTAAAAAGAGTAAATATTTTGATCAAAGAATCACACCTGGGTTATATTTAAACCAGAGCTTGGCAATTTAACCACAGTGTTTTGAATATCAAAAATATATACCTTCTTTTTTTAAAACTAGACATTGGTCTAATAACTCAGGCCATAGAGAAAAACAAAACTAACATTTTATATTATTTTGGAATTAATAAGTGCATCAGATAAAAATATCTATAGGAGGTATTTATGGCATGTCCAATACATACATGTATTACAAACCTTCAAAAAGAATTGAGTTCCTGATATGTGCAAATGATAGGACTGTGTACCTATTAGAATTAATAATGAGTTTGACAAGGTCACTGAACATAGGTAAATATAAAAACCGATTATATTTTAATGTAATAGTAACAAAATTAGAAAATGAAGTTCAAAAACAATACTAAGTATAATTGCATGAAAATCAACAGGCCAAAAAGCCAGAACACTGACAATACCAGATGCTGGTGAGGATGTGGGGCAACAGGAACTCTCTTTCACTGCTGATGGGAATGTAAAATGATATAGTCATTTTGGAAGACAATTTTACAGTTTCTTACAAAACTAAACATATCTTACCATACGATCCAGTAATTGCGCTCTTTGGTATTTATAAGTTGAAAACTTATGTTCACACAAAAACCTACACACTGATGTTTATAGCAACTTTACTCATAATTGCCAAAACTTGGAAGCAACCAAGATGTCCTTCAGTAGGTGAATGAATAAATCAACTATGCTATATCTAACCGTTGAATATTATTTAGTACTAAGAAGAAATGAACCACCAAGCCATGAAAAGACATGGAGAAATCTTACATGCATAATACTCAGTGAAACAAGCCAATCTGAGGCTATATTATTTACATTATTTTTTATTCCAACTATATGATATTCTGGAAAAGGTGAAAATACAGAGACAGTGAAAAGATCAGTGATTTTTAGGGAGTGAGACTACTCTGGAGGATACTGGAGTAGTGAATACTTGTCATTGTACAACACTAAGAGTGAACTCTAATGTAAACTATGGACTGTGGGTGATAATGATGTGTTAATGTAGGTTCATCAATTGTAACAAATATACCATAAACTGCTCTGGTGAGGGATACTGACAACCGGGAAGGCTGTGCATGTGTAGGAGCAGAGAGAATACTGGAACTCTCTATAGTTTCTACTCAATTTTTCTGTGACTCTAAAATTGCTCTAAAAAATACAGTCTATTAAAAAGTAAAACCAATGAATGTGTTTGAACAAGTTTAACAAATAAGAGTGAGACCTCTATACAGAAAACTTAAAACATTGCTGGGAGAAATCAAGGAATATATTACATTTATGGGCTGGATACTTGATATTTTCTAGATGTCCATTCTCCCAAATGCAACTTAGTAATTTAAATCTAACAGAATTTTTAAATGAAAATTGAAAAACTGTTTCTAAAATTCATATATAATAGCCAAGGCAATCTTAAAAAAAAAAAAAAAAAAAAAAAAAAACTGGATCTTTTCCTTACTCCTTATACGAAAATTAATTCAAGATGGATTAGAGACTTAAATGTTAGACCTAATATCATAAAAACCCTAGAGGAAAACCTAGGCGGTACCATTCAGGACATAGGCATGGGCAAAGACTTCATGTCTAAAACACCAAAAGCAACGGCAGCAAAAGCCAAAATTGACAAATGGGATCTAATTAAACTAAAAAGCTTCTGCACAGCAAAAGAAACTACCATCAGAGTGAACAGGCAACCTACAGAATGGGAGAAAATTTTTGCAATCTACTCATCTGGCAAAGGGCTAATATCCAGAACCTACAAACAACTCAAACAAATTTACAAGAAAAAAACAAACAACCCCATCAAAAAGTGGGCAAAGGATATGAACAGACATTTCTCAAAAGAAGACATTCATACATCCAACAGACACATGAAAAAATGCTCATCATCACTCGCCATCAGAGAAATGCAAATCAAAACCACAATGAGATACCATCTCACACCAGTTAGAATGGCAATCATTAAAAAGTCAGGAAACAACAGGTGCTGGAGAAGATGTGGAGAAATAGGAACGCTTTTACACTGTTGGTGGGATTGTAAACTAGTTCAACCATTATGGAAAACAGTATGGCGATTCCTGAAGGATCTAGAACTACAAGTACCATATGACCCAGCCATCCCATTACTGGGGATATACCCAAAGGATTATAAATCATGCTGCTATAAAGACACATGCACACGTATGTTCATTGCGGCACTATTCACAATAGCAAAGACTTGGAATCAACCCAAATGTCCATCAGTGACAGACTGGATTAAGAAAATGTGGCACATATACACCATGGAATACTATGCAGCCATAAAAAAAGGATGAGTTTGTGTCCTTTGTAGGGACATGGATGCATCTGGAAACCATCATTCTTAGCAAACTATCACAAGAACAGAAAACCAAACACCGCATGTTCTCACTCATATGTGGGAACTGAACAATGAGATCACTTGGACTCGGGAAGGGGGACATCACACACCGGGGCCTATCATGGGGAGGGGAGAGGGGAGAGGGATTGCATTGGGAGTTATATCTGATGTAAATGACAAGTTGTTGGGTGCTGACGAGTTGATGGGTGCAGCACAGCAACATGGCACAAGTATACATATGTAACAAACCTGCATGTTATGCACATGTACCCTAGAACTTAAAGTATAATAATAATAAAAAAAATAAAAAAATTAAAAAAAATGTGGAGAACTACTAGATATGAAGACATGTATGAAGCTACAGTAATTAAAACTAAATATTTTGATCCAAGTATAGCCAGACAGACAGATCATTGGGGCAGAAAAGAAAGTTCAGAAACAAATCCATCTTCACATGTACAGATACCTGATTCATGACGTTACCACTGCAGAATGGTAGAAACAATGATTTGTTTCAAGAAACAAGGTTTTCTAGGTTAATTATGCATACAGGTGGGAAAAAAATTTGACCCCTACTTTATATAATCTCAAAAAATCTATTCCAGATAGAACATAAACCAAAATTTGAAAAGTAAAAAAATAAAGCTTCCTGAATAAACTGTAGGAGAATATCTTCAAGATATCAGAGTTTGCAAAAATAGTCTAAACAGAATACAAGAAGTATTAAGTATAGAACAATGACTAAATTAGACTCATTAAAATTAAGAAGCTCTGCTTATCAACAAATACTATCAAGAGAATGAGACTATAAGCCTTAGCCCAGAAGACCGTATTTGCTATCATGTATTTGTCAAAGAACTCATATTCAAAATATTGAAAACCTCCAATAAATTATTAAGAAAAACACAAATTGTCCAATTAAATATTGGCAGAAGGCTTCACAAAAAAGCATATTCACTTGGCAAATAAGCCCATGAAAAGATCTGAGTATCACTAGTGATCAGGAAAGGCATTACCTGGCTACCAGAATGACAAAGAATGATAACATCTGGCAATACTAAGAGTTGGTAAGGATGTGGAACAACTGAAATCCTCAAATATTGCCTGTTGGGTCACCCACTTTGGAAAACTTTTCAGAAGTATTTCCTAAAGCTAAAAATATAACTGCATACACTATGGAAAAATCTCATTGGCATAGTGTTAAGCAAAAAGAACACAAAAGAGTACCTACTTCATGATTTTATTTGTATGATAGTTCAAGAATAGGCAACATTAATCTCTAGTTATAGAGGGCTACATTGATGCTATTCTGTTTTTACCTTTATAGTGGATGTTCATTAGGGGACTCTGAGATTCTGGAAATGCTCTACAACTTTTTCTAAATTAGAATTACACAGGTGTACATAAATATTAAAAACTCATCAAGCTATACCTTTAATATTTATGCACTATCTTGCATACATGTTTTGTTTTGCTTAAATCTTAAAAGATTACTTTAAAATGTCTAGACCACAAAGTTCATAAGCCATCTAAAAACTGAAGAAAACACATACAGCATAACATTCTTAACATAAATTAGTTTTTATAAATAAATAAGGAATTATAGAGTATAAATATGGACACATTGTATGAATAAGGAATTCACAAATGAAATGCAAATGATCCAGACATATGTAAAAAGCTACTCAAACTCATTAATGGCCAAATAATTCTAAGTCAATATTCAACAATATTTTTCACTTAGAGGAATGGCACGGGTGAAAAAAAAAAGTGGATAATTTGTAAGGTTAGTGTTTAAGGAAACAAGTACTTGGCTATATATTTTAATGAGGTTATAAATTTTCACAGCCTTTCTGGAGGTAGCCTGTTGTTATGCATTAGAGCAATCTCTGTAATATGTATTAAAATATAAAATGACCATGTACTTCAACCCAGCCATTCAATCTCTATGTAATTATTTCTATTTTAGGGAAATAATTATAATAACATTAATAATAATAATAGTATTATTTATGCCCAGGTGTGGTGGCTTACGCCTGTAATCCCAGCATTTTGGGAAGCCAAGGTGGGTGGATCATCTGAGGCCAGGAGTTCGAGACCAGCCTGGCCAACATGGTGAAACCCCATCTCTACTAAAAGTACAAAAGTTAGGTGTGGTGGCACACACCTGTAATCCCAGCTACTCAGGATGCTGAGGCAGGCGAATCGCTTGAACCTGGGAGGCAGAGGTTGCAGTGAGCCAAGATTGTACCACTGCACTCCAGCCTGGGGGACGAGCGAAACTCCATCTCAAAATAATAATAATAATAAAATAATAATCATCTTATTATTTACTAATATAGTTTAGTACACATTCTTGTTTTTTTTCAATATATAGAATATATGTTATCTTCTTAAATTACATGGCAAATTTTTAGTGTGAGAAAATATAAACTACATAGTCCAGTTAATTATATGTTAATATTATTTCTCAGTTTTCACCTAATACTGTATCAAGTCCTACTTTAACAATGCTGTACATTAAAATCCAGCCCTATGCCCAAGAGAGAAAATATAGTTTATATACAGGCATTGTGCTTAGCACTTCATTCATTCATTCATTTAACAAATAAATATTGAGTATCTACTACATGGCAGGTGCTTGAAACACAGTAATGTTTTATATGACATTGCTTCATTTGATCCTTACATTGGCTCTATGGGGTATCAATGTTATCATCACCATCACTTTAAAGTCAGGGTGACTACACTTCAGAGACATTAAAATACCTTGCCAGCCGTATAGCTAGTAAGTGAGAAAATGGGGTATGAACTCACGCAGGTTGGCACCAATGTATAGAATATTAAGGAACTGTGCAATCAGGTAACTGCTCAAATACGTATGTATGTATGTATATGTCTATGTATATGATTGATAGGTTGTTAGTTGATATATATAAATAGAAATGTAGATATAGACACAGATATATACATATATGTAGATATATATAATATTTTCTATAAAATAACTGCTAATTATACTGAAACATTTAAAAAAACCCTAAATGTTCACTATAGGAACTGAAGAAATATGGATAGCAACTATACAATTGCACACAATGCAGCCATCTTAAATGAGAACATATATCTAAATGAGAAGATACATTGACATGGAATGTTGTTTATAACATTTGAAAGAGAAGTATTTATTTTTAGAGGGCTCAGAGAAAGCATATGTATTGTAATTTTATTTTTGGAAAAATATATTTATAACTATATCTCTAGCTAAAAATGTACTAAAAATCTGGAGGAGTATAAAAAAGTTCAACTATATCTCTGAAGATAGAAATATGAAAAATACTTTTTATTTCACAGAGTTCCATATTGTTTAGATTTTTTTATAATGAGCATATATTATATAATAATATAAAATAATATTTTTATTTTAATATGTAGGCATTTTAAAGACCATTGTACTAGGTATTTCAAGATAATTTCTTATTTCAACTTCTGGTTTTATTCAATATATAGTATATGATATCTTCTTAAACTATATGGCTCATTTTTAATGTAATAAATGTAAATATTAGTCCAGTTAATTACATATTAATGCTATTTCTCAGGTTTCATCTAATACTTTGTAGTCCTACTTTAACAATGCTGTACATTAAAATGTAAACCCATCAAAAAAGACAGAGAGGAAATATAATTTATTACACATTGAAATTACTTAAAAACTAATCAGAATAAAGAAGTTTCTATTTGAAAGCTTCCCAAATGTAGTAAGTTAAATAGTAGACCCAAAAGATCTATTATCCACCTGGAACCTGTAACTGTGACCTTAATTTGGAAAAAGAGTCTTTGCAAGTATAATTAAGGAACTCAGGGTGAGATCCTCCTGACTGTGAGTGGGCCCTAAATCCAATGACAAGTGTCCTTATAACAGAGGTAAAGGGGAGAAGATTCAGAGGAGAGGGCCACATGAAGGCTGAGGCAAAGATTGCAGTTGGGAAGCAGCAAGTAAAGCAACACTAAGGATTGCCAGCAGCCACCACGAAGAGGGAGACATGGAATGGATTTGCCCTCACAGCCTCCAGAAGGAACCAACACCACTGAACCCTTAATTTCTGACTTTTCAGCTTCCAAAACTGTGAAAAAATAAGTTTTAATTTTATTAATCTGCCACCCAGTTGGTGGTAATTTGTTCAGTAGCCTTAGAAGATGAATACATGTAGATATTTTAAAATATTATTTGTTTGACGCATTTTTAAGAACAATGTAATTGGATGAAATAAATAACATTCTGAAGTCGGAAACTTACCATTTAAACTCTGTCCTATTTGCACAGTACCAGATGCAAAATCTGTAATTGAACCACTTAGAGTTCTTGCATCGAAAGGTGTATGATCCTTCTCCACGCCATTGATAAAGAAGCTGATTTTTGTCTGATGCACCTGTAAGAAATTACTACCGTTATTATTTTAAGTGCATAAACTTTTATTTTACAATAAACACATTTCAGCAGTTTTTCTTAAGTAACTTTCTTTCTTCTTTACTTTGTTCAGTTGGGAAGACTGAAAACAGTATTTTAATAGCTCAATGATATCTCCATGTGTTTATCTAGATATAAACCTACATAGTGTCATTTTGTGCTGTGATGATATCTCCCAGGGTGCTCACAGGTGTACATAATAGTTTGTCCAATACATATAACAGCTCTGATTGCCATGCTTTTACAGGGTTTTTGAGGATATGTTACTTCTTTATACACAAATTAAATTTGTTATGGCTATATTTGGAAATAAAGCAAAATGAGTACAAGGGGGAGAAATAATTAAAACCACATATAACAACAAAGAATTATATGTGGATATAATTCAAGCTACTGGGATCAAATATTTCTTGAATTTATTGTCTTGGGTATTGGTATCCGGTTGGTGATTTTCAGGTCTACTTTCCCAATGTAGGATAACAAAAGTTTGCCAGTCATATTCTAGACTAATCAATCAAGCAAGTTGCCTAATAACTGCATATATTAGGGATTAGCATTTTTTTTCCTGTAAATAGCTGAAGAATGTTTTTTTCTCTGCAAGTCAAATGATTTGGTTCTGTGGGCCAAATGGTTGCTGTCACAACTGCCCAACTCTAATGCCGTAATGCAAAAGCATCCTCAGACAATATATAAACAAATGAGCATGGCTGTGTCTAAATAAAACTTTATTTATAAAAACAGGTGGCCAGCCAATTTGACCCACAGGTTGTAGTTTGATAACTCTTGGATTACATGATTAAAAAGCTATGGGATTTTTGTTACGTGACAGGAGCCCAGAATAGCCAATTCTATCAAACTTTTATGCAAAACACCCATAGATATCTGCACAAAATCTTTGATTGCATACACTTCTAAATAAACTAATCCGCTGTTTGGACATCAACTTTATCTCTGCAAATAGTCTCTTTGTTCAAGTGCTTTTAGCTTAAATGTAAAAGGAATAATTGGTACTCTAATTAGTGAAGGAGCTGAAATGGCAACTAAAAGGGTTTGGAAAGGGGAGGGGTTGAGACGGGGAGGAGAGAGTGAGATTTAAGGTCATGCAATGGAAAGGTTGGATGCTAACATTTTAATTAAAATGATAGCAAACCATTCAACATGCTATTCTGCTATGGACTTTGAGTGATAATGATGTATCAATGTAGGTCCAGCAATTTTAACAAATATATCGCCACTCTGGTGCAGGGCTTTAATAGAGGGGGAGACTGTGGGTACGTGGGGGTACAGCATGTTTGGGAGATCTCTGTACTTCCCACTCAATGTTGCTGTGAGCCTGAAACTACTTATACTTTTAATGCTTTTATGTTAAAAAGACTTGCAATAATTAATGAAGATAAACATTTATTCTCAAACATCTTAAAATCATTATGTGAACTATTGCCTTAAAAATCTTTTTCAACATGCCCCCAAACAAACAAAACAAAAGAAAATAAAAAACCAGGAAGTTAATACAATAATTACTTGGTAATATTGATTTTTTCAAAAAGTTACCCAAAATGGCTTTTCTCCATTCTAACTACCCTACTTTCATTTAAACCATGTTCTTTCTTAAATCCATTGATCTAGTGTTGCATTTGATTTAATTTTAAAACAAAGCTTTAATATACCTCAAATCCTATGCCAAGTCCTCAAGGGCCTGGATATATTCCGCTTTGTTGGGTAGTGGGGCTGCATTTTTTTTTTTTTTTTTTTGCATCCTATTTTTTACAGCCTGTTACTGTCATTTGGTGTTTGACTGTTATCATTATAAAAGATACAGGCTTTTCTACTTTGTTATTTGTAGCATTATCTCATGTTTTACAACATCTTTGCACAACATGCAGGCACATGAAATATAACTAGTGAAAAGTTCTCGGTGGTATTAATGCATAAAAAAGAATGTGGTTCCATCTCTACTGTCTTTACCCAGCCAAAAGCTGATGAACAGCCAATTTTCCTTTATCACATTAGCACAGCCATGAGGGAAACACATTTGTTCTAGTCAGCTACACTAAAGATACTATTACCAATCTAACATATACATGTTTTATATCAGCAGTATTCTCAGAGCATGAGAGAGCCAACAATATATTAACACTAGCATGACAGTTTATTTAAGAAAAGAAAATTGTCTCTGTAGAGGGACAGAAGTTAGAAATGTATGGCTAAAGCTCAGTGTCACTGGTCTAATAAAGGTAATAATTCTTAGGCTTTCTTTATAGCAGGTAACACTCCTGTGACAGTTCTGTCATATCATTCAAATAAAAATGTTGTCTTTTACAAGTTTAAGTGCACCTTTATTTTGAGTCAGATAGAAAGCATGTTTTTGATTTTCTGTATTCACCGTATTATATCTGTTGTCAAGAGTTCAGGACCTTCTTTTTTATCAACTCATCACATATTTGCTTAGTAGAAGAATTCAGTGTCACTTGCAGTGAATTCCAGAAGGATATTTTCACTTTGTAGGTACTTAAATAATGATTAATGATGATCCCAAGCCACTCTCTTCCATTGCCCCCTCCCCTACCAACCACCTTTCCATACATAAGATTAAATCTTCTTTGGTTTTTCTGCACCATGTTTTATGTTCCAAGATTCTCTAAACTACTTTACAATTCTGATCTGGGGCCCCATCACCCTGAAGCTGTAAAGACTGAGGTGGATTTTTGCAATAGCTCATCCTGATGGTCCCCTTGCTAGTTATTTAAGGGAATACATACAATGGAATTTCTGATTTGTGAAAAGAAAGCCTTTTGCTACAATAAACTTCGCACCTATCTCATTCTCTAGCCCTATGAGGATAAGAGGAGCTTGTGCATGTTTATTGATGTGTCTTGAATGAATGAATTGACAAAACCAGTAGCAGTTGTAGAAAAGTCTTTAAATCCCCTTCATAAGAGATCCAAAAGCACTTTGGAAAGAAGATACGGAGAAGGTCATGCTCAAATCTTCATTCTCTTCAGTTTCATATTTTATTTTAACCACTTTTTTGGTCACATTTGTGTCCCTGTGACAGATCATACTCATCCCTTTAAGTATAAGAGTACACTAGATTTTTTTTTTTAAGTAGAATTCTTGACACTATCCTCCCATTCGCATGTTTGATTAGTGAGAAATATAATTCAAAAGTCCAGAAAGTTACATAATAACTCAGTAGCTACCAAGGGGAAAATAGAATCAAGTCCACCTAGACTAGAGTAATTTTCCACAATCACCTGTTCCATTGAAATGCCAAATCTTTGCTGCCATTTTACTCCTGCTGGCCATCCAAACTGAAAGAAACTGCTGACTCAGGCTGAGAAATAGAGAGACAGAGTACCTGTGCTGAATATCTTACCGGATAAATGGTATTCCCATTGCCTACATTCTTCTAATTTAAATTGAATTCATAAAGCATCAACTCAGTGCCCACAGTGGCCCTATGACCTACACCAACAAAAGTTAAGTTGTCATCCTTTCTCTCAAGGAGCTTGTATGTATGATAACAACAGAATACATTTTAATATACTAGATAGTGTTTGCATCACAATAAATGATGATGATTGTTTCTAACTTAAATACTGAATCTTAATGCAGTCAAGAAGGATTATCTTTTCCAAGGAGTTGCTTTGAGAAATTATGTCTTAATTTGTTAATATGTGTGGTATATAACATATTTTTGGACTTTCTCTCTGTAACTTGCTTTCCCAGAACCAACTTAGAAGCTTCCCAGGAAGAGCAGTTTTATTAATCTGGAGGGCCTCATTTAAAGCAAAACCATTTTGTGCATTCAGAATAACATCTTTCTAATAGATTAACATGAAGTGATTTGACAACATATCTTAAATTTAAATGTACCCTCAAAAGATCATGATGGATGATACGAATAAAAGGAACATAATTTTGAATGCTAAGAAATTCAAACAAAAAAGAAAAACCACTGTGATATGAATCAGAAGAGAAAACTTTATGGAGGAGAAAAGTCTTGGACTTTCTGAAATAGAAATTGCCCTGAAATAGAAATTTCTATTTCTAAGTGAAAGAAAGATTTGCATAAAAAGATTCCACTATTCCATCCATAATTTTTAAGCTAAAGTAAGGCAATGTATCCTGAAAATTCTATAAGTTTATTTTAAAATATCACATGTATATTGTATTCCCCTACCTAAGAACACGTGGAATCCCCACACATCCCATCCAATTGGTTACCATCCTAAACCTAAGGCCTTCTGAGTTTTTCCTCACTCATCTCACCCAATTTATTTCTAACCTTCACCAACAGCCAACCTCCAATCTAATTGGTAAAATTTCCTCACTGTCTGATGATCACACATCATTTAATCTCATGATGTGTTCAAGCTATTTCCATATAGGCACTTAACTAAATTTTTAGTATTTTTCAAAGCACACATCTCAAGTCCTCTATTCTCCAATAATTCTTTGCCACTTACTTTGACATTGTAAAAGTAGCTAACATATTAAAAAGCTAGTATGAGCATTGCACGGTGGCTCACACCTCTAATCCGAGAACTTTGGGAGGCCGAGGCAGGCAGATCATGAGGTCAGGAGTTTGAGACCGTCAACATAGTGAAACACCATCTCTAGTAAAAAAAAAAAAAAAAAA
Source organism: Papio anubis (assembly GCF_008728515.1). Classification (NCBI taxonomy): domain Eukaryota; kingdom Metazoa; phylum Chordata; class Mammalia; order Primates; family Cercopithecidae; genus Papio; species Papio anubis. The sequence goes on along the minus strand of NC_044976.1, from coordinate 145,470,325 downwards.
ATACAAAAAGTAGCCCGGTGTGGCGGCACACGCCTGTAGTCTCAGGTACTCGGGAGGCTAAGGCAGGAGAATCTCTTGAACCCGGGAGGCAGAGGTTGCAGTGAGCCAAGATGGCGCCATTGCACTCCAGCCTGGGTGACAGGGTGACAGAGTGAGACTCCACCAAAAAAACAAAAAAAAGAAGAAACAAGAAAAAAAAGCTACTATGTCAGCCATTGTTCTAAAATATGTATGCATATTCATTCTTTTTAACTTTACAGTTACCTAAGACAGGTTTGTTTTTTTTTTTCTCCATTTTAAATATAATTAAAAAGAAGCACAGACGATTGAAAACAAACATTTGGCCTGGCACAGTGGTACGCGCCTGTAATCCCAGCACTCTGCGAAGCCGAGGTGGGCGGATCACTTGAGGTGAAACGTTCTAGGCCAACATGGCGAAACTCCATCTCTACTAAAAATGCAAAAAAAATTAGCCAGGTGTGATGACGCATTCCTGTAATTACAGCTACTTGGGAGGCCAAGGCAGGAGAATTGCTTGAACCAAGGAGGTGGAGCTTGCAGTGAGCCGAGATCGCGCCACTGCACTCCAGCCTGGGCCACAGGGTGAGACTGTCAAAAAAAAAAAAAAAGCTTAGCTCAGTGATTCACCCCTGTATTCCCAGTAGTTTGGGAGGCCAAGGTGGGTGGATCACGAGGTAGGTAAAAGAGTCCAAAATCAGCCTGGCCAAGATGGTGAAACTCCGTCTCTACTAAAAATACAAAAATTAGCTGGGTGTGGTGGCACGAGCTTGTAATACCAGCTACTTGGGAGGCTGCAGCAGAGAATTGGTTAAACACGGGAGGCTGAGGTTGTAGTGAGCCGAAATGGAGCCACTGAACTCCAGATTGTACGACAGAGCAAGACTGTCTCAAAAAAAAAAAAAAAAAAAATTAAGGTGCTATAGAAGGGTGACTAGTGGTTTCAGAGACAGTTTTAAACAGCTAATTTAATTAACAAGTTACAGCCAGTTAGGGTTTTGAAGTAATAGTCATTTAGTTTGTTAAATCCATCCATTTAGCATCTCTTCTATACCTCTACCCAGTGATGATTCAGGATTGATGTCAACACCTCCCACAATAGGAAAGGTGACATCCGCTGTGTGCTATAATCACTTAACACGTGCCCCTCATTGTGCTGAACATTTTCCCTGTATCATGGCACTGCCTTCCCAGATCGCTGCTTCACAATGGTGTTGTCCCCACATTACAAAGGAGGACACTCAGGCTAAACTATTCTAGTATTCCGCCTCTGCAGATTTTGGGAATGCCTTTCTCTTTGAACAGCTTTTACTATTATATGTAATTATTATAAATGATTGAACCCAAAGGTATCTCCTTATAACTTCAGTTCATAAGTTCCAGTTCTAGTTATTGAGACTACACCAAACAAATTTAATCACTTTTCCACGTGAGAGCTTACATAAACGTAAAGAAGGTTGTCATTCCTCTCCTAAGTCTTCTTCAAGATAAATGTGTTTAGTTTCTGTGATGTTCTAAATATGACATAGTTTTTAGTGTCTCTCTTCTTAAAATGTGGCTCCAGAAATACTACAATCTCTAGATGTGGTCTGACCTGTCAAACTGGTACAGGATTGTCACATTAATACAATTCAAAATTGCAGGTTAGATTTTTGGCAATGACATCATGCAGCTAAAACTGATAAATTAAGTTGAGCTGACTGTTAACTAAAACACTGTCTTTTTTTTTTTCTTACTTACATCAACTGCTAACTCACATCTACCCCATTCTATACATATACAGTTGGCTTTGTGGACCCAAGGGTTGACATTTATATTTATCTATGTTATATTTCATCTCATTAGATTCAGCCCATTGCTCTGAGCTGTCAAAATCTTTTTGGATGCTATATCTGTCATGCAGTGCATTTACTATCCCTCTAAGATTTATGTCATTTGCAACTTTGATGAGCATGCTTTATATGCTGGACAGGAGCTTAATAAACACTAACTGATTGATTGGCTAATTGATACTCTGAAAACATCACGAACTACGTGATGTTACAACTCTAAGCAATAAAGAAAAGGCACCGTTTTCTAACAAAAGTGTGTCATAGTGTGATTCTTCACATACTTTTCAGAGTGGCCTTGTTTACTGACATGAATTTTTATATAATTATAAATGCTCCAGTTTATTAAATATTCTCTATTGAGTGATGTTTATACAAACAATATGAATAAGTACTTGAGGACATTATTCAGGGATAGTTGCTTTGGCAGAAATTAACCAGGTGGGTGGCCCACAAACATTTGTAGTGTTTGGAATGTGTATGTGTTCCTGCTACTAGTTTGATTGACTGAGTAACTGCTGGTATACCGCTCAAAGATTTTTTCTTGGTTTTGTTTCAGCTTTGTGTTTTCCATGAGCTCCTGGGGTTTTATTTCAACACTTTTTCCTCTGTCCCCTTCTCTCCATTCCCACACCTTCACACACCCCAAGCCAACATATACACTCACTTTCCTTTTTTCCTCTCTGAGTAACTCAGACAAGACAAGCCAGGCTCTTGAAGCGATCTATAGGAAAAGCCTAAGTGTATTACATTTGCACCCTGCGTGTGATTCTCCAGATTTGCTGTTCTCCCCTGATCTCTATTAAAGCTCTTCATATACTGCAACCTCCAACAAACAAGTCCCCATTTAATTGATCTCTAAAAATTTAACATAGGAATACAAGTAGATTTTTTTTTTTTTTTTGTCCTGTCTTGACTGGATGTGAAACTCTCACGGCCTCTTCTTCCTACACATTTAAATTACTCTCTTCTCTCTACTGCCAAAAAAAAAAAAAAAAAAAAAAGCTATTAATTTACACATATACATGATAGAAAATCTGCCAACAGTCTGATTTATTGAATTCCTAAGGAATAGGGAAAGTTCCAGCCGGTTTTTTCTAGATACTGCTTAAAGATGTGCCATGCACAATTCTACATTTAAGAAAGCTTTTGGTGCATACTTGATCACAATATTAGATACCCTTAATTATTTCAGTATATCATTGTGCCTTTTTCTATTTTACCCATGGAGAACAGATGATTTCCAAAAGATTATCAAGTTAGCTGTAGAATACCTTAGAAAACTTTTTCAGTATGTTACATCCCAATGATCTAGAAGTTACTTGTTATAACTACAATGTCCTCTCCTTAAAAGTGAGTCAACCTCTTTTGTCTCCCATGTTTATAAAGAAAACTGCTCTTCATACTCTCTCTAAAATCCAATCACTTGTTTGAAAATGATCCTGTTGTTTGAATATCAGACAGGCACGTTATGATATGCTAAGTGTGATGCTAGTACACATAAGGGGTATATAAAACACAGACCTTTTCTTCAAGGAACTTGCAATCTGTAATAGAAATGGGCATATAAAATACTTTCAATGAAAGGAGGCAATATAATAAATGAATATGAATAAAGTGTTTACAAACAAAGATGAGAATATGAAAATATCTTTGAAGTCTCCTCCACCAAATATCTCCCTGTACTCTTCTTCTCTCTATTGAGGTCTTCCTCAAATGAGTTGTTTGTACTTCCTCTGTCCATTTTCTCTTTTCCCATTCCATCTGTAATGCAGCTCAATCAGTAGTTTCTGTTTTTTATTACTTTAAAAAATAACTCTTTCAAACTTACAGGAAAGTCACAAGAATAGTACAAAGAATTTTTTTCTGACCCACTTGAGATTAAATTTTTGACTTACTGACACAATCCCCCTGAATACTGCAGTGTGTATTTGCTACAAAAAGACATTCTTTTACGTAAGTATGATGTAAACATCAAAGTTATTGGTACACCGCTACCATTTTATCTTTAAAGCCCATTCAAGTTTTGTCAATGACCCCAAAAATGTCTTTTATAGAAAAAACACCTGCAGCCCCAAATCACATGTTGCCTTTAGTTGTCATGACTCTAAGGTTTCTTTTGATCTGAAAGAGTTCCTCAATCTTTCTTTGGCTTTTCTGATCTTAATACTGTTAAAGAGGACCACCCAGTTATTTTGTAGATTGCCTCTCAATTTGGGTTTGTCTAATTTTTCCCGGTGATTAAATTCAGGTAATACAGTGATTATATTATATCTTATCATGCCTTACATCATTTCTATTTGTTCCATTACCAATGATGTTAACTTCAATCATTTGCATTAATATATCTGCCAGGCTTCCACACTGTAAAAATACAATTTTCCCCTTTGCAATTAGCAAACATTTTGTGAGCAGATACTTCGAGACTGTATAAATACCCTATTGCTTATTAAAAATTCAATGCATGCATATGCTTATTTTTATCTGTATAGACTCATGAGTCTCTATTTTATTCAGCGGGGTATAATTCATTACTCTCAATATGTATTTCAATGCTCAAGTTGTTCCAGGTTTGGACAGTATAGACCCCATACAGCTGCATTCTGGGTCATATTGACATGTTCTAATAGTTCTTTGAGTATCTTCTTACTTTATGACACAAGATGTTCTAGGCTCATTTTGTACTTCCCCACCACAGCCCTGGAATCAGCTATTTCTCCAAGAAATCCTGGTTCCCCTAAGAGATGAATGGTCTTTAGGAACAAAGATTCTGTGCTAAGTAGATTCATGCTATTTCAGTGTTACTGCTCCCAGGCCCACTCTCTCCCCTCAGTGGTTAGCTGTAGGGAATATGGATATATAGGGAATATGAATATAAATAGATACTACTAGATAGATTAGATTTGATGCACACACTTACTTCTATATTACTTCTATAAACCATTGACCCTTGAACAATATGGGGGTTAGGGCACGTACCACCTGTGCAGTAAAGCCACCAACTGCATTAGCTCCTAACAAGAGACTCAGTCTTATTTTTGGAGCTTTGAAACTAGGCATCGATTTCTCTTCTCTAGCTATGAAAGTCCTAGATAGTGTTTTCTTCCAAGAGAAGGCCTTTTCATCCACATAGAAATAATGTTGTTTAGTGTAGCCACCTTCATCAGTGATCTTATCTAGATCTTCTGGATAACTTGCAACTTCTACAACAGCACTTGCTATTTCAACCTTGCGGTTTTATGTTATGGAAACTACTTTCTTCCTTAAACCTTGTGAACCAATCTCTGCTAGCTTCCAGCTTTTCTTCTGTAGCTTCCTCATTTCCCTCAGACTTCACAGAATGGAATATTAGGGCCTTGTCTGGATTAGACTTTGGCTTAAGAGAATATTGTAGCTGGCCTGGTCTTCTATGTGGACCACTCAAATTTTCTCCACATCAGCAATAAAGCTGTTTCTGTTTTTATCATTTTTGTGGTCATTAGAATAGCACTTTAATTTTCCCTCAAGAACTTTTCCTTTGCATTCAACTTGGCTGTTTGGAGCAAGAGGACTAGCTTTCATCCAGTCAACTTTCTACATGCTTTCCTCACTAAGCTTAATCATTTCTAGCTTTTGATTTCAAGTGAGAGAAATGTTACTCTTCCTTTCATGTGAACACAGAGAGGCCACTGTAGTGGCCTTGGTCTAATTGAATTGCAATATTGTTGGGTCTGAGGGAACAGGGAGGCCCAAGGGGAAGGAGCGAATCAGAAGAACATTCTGCTGGTGGAGAAATCATAACACACACAACATTTATTGATTAACTTTGCCATCATATATTGGTGTGGTTCATGCACTCCCTGAAATTATAATAACATCACAGATCACCATAACAGCTATAATAACTGGAAAAAAGTTTAAATTTGGGGGAGAATTGCCAAAATGTGATACATACACAAAACAGCACATGCTGTTGGAAAAATAGCACTGATATATGACATGTTTGCCTGAAACAAGGTTGCCATAAACCTTCAATTTGTAAAAAATAAAATAAAAATAAAAAACACATTGTCTGTGAAGCACAGTAGAACAAAGTAAGCTTGCCACTAGCAACTGCTGGACACTAATTTAATCTTTATCAAATGAATGAAGCTTCATCTAAACCAACTCTTGAAAGATTAATATGATTTATCAAAGTATGAGAATAGTAGAGGACAGTGAATAAGTTGTAGGAAAACAGAAAAAAACAAGAAACAGTAAAATTTAAAATGATTAGGTTACTCCAAGCCTTCTATTGATCCTGATAAATCCCTATTCTTTCAAATATTCTTTTCATAAAATGAATATTTAAATGTGTTAAATTTAAAATCACCATTTTCACTTTTCCTCAAGACATTTATAGTTTTTAAAAAAATCTCTTAAATCACAGTAATACAGTTACATATCATTAGGTCAGATTATGCCTGAAGGAAAATAATGAAAACAGTGAACACAGGATTTCTGTTTATACTTCCAGGGAATAAGCCAAAGTATTCCAGGAGATATGAACTCACTGCTGACCCCAAGTCAGAAGGGCCATCAATCAGGCCCTCAATATGTAGACAGATATATAGAAAATCATTTATTTGTATAGTTCAAAAACTAAACTTCATGCAAGCACTCAATGGATGTCATAAAGATCCTAAAGAGTAATTTGTAAAATTTGTAGAAATGGTCCTGCCACATAAACAAAACAGGGCTGAATGCTCACTTATACTGTGCATGAGTTACATCAGCTAAAATCTTCAACAAGGGTAGAACATCCCATTATATAATAAATAAATTATGTATTAATTTTATATTCTTAAAAGAAAGGCATACTTTTCTGTAAGTACCTATGCTTCAGCCATTTTGTGTCTTCTTAGATTTTTTCAGCTCCAGTAGACAGTACTGGGCAAAATTTATTAAAAATATGTCTCAAAAACTAAATGAAGAACCATTTTAAACAAAAGAAAAAATCTGAATCTCTTTAACCTCCTTCAGAGAACTGTATTGTGAAATATGATTTGGATTATTATTTTTTTTAATTCTAGAATTGAGAATAACACCTTTATTGTGGCCACTGTTTAAAGGTAGTCCTTTCTGATCAAAAGCTGGAGAGACAGTAATTGTCTAGGCAGTTTTTGCACAATCAGTCATGGAGAAGTGCACACACTTAATTTGTTTGCACCAAAAAAGAACGGCAGAAAACAGTCATTAATTTAAGGTAAGAATATATCATCTCTAAATACAAAAGTAGGTATTCATGGGTCAAAAGCAGAATATTCAGTGAACAGTTTCCTTGATTCCCTTCACAATCACAAAAATAAGATTGTGGTATCAATTTAAACATAAGTCAATAGTTTTTGTTATCATCTGGAGAACGTCATACTGGCAATTACTATTGAAAATAATATTCATTTTGTCTTTTTATCATTTGTATTTATTCAGTCCAATTCTAACATGTTTCTTCCCAAACCATGTTACTCCAGGTAAGCAGCAGGTGAAAGAAAGGTAAGGGAAGGCAAGGGGAGAAGGAGAGGGGAGGGAAGGGGAAAGAGATGAAAGAGAAAGAAAGAAAAAAGAAAGAAAGAGAGAGAAATAGAGAAGGAAAGAAAGAAGGAAAGAAAGAAAGAAAGAAAGAAAGAAAGAAAGAAAGAAAGAAAGAAAGAAAGGAAGGAAGGAAGGAAGGAAGGAAGGAAGAAAGGGAGAAAGAAAGAGAAAGAGAGAAATAGGGAAAGAGGAAGGAGGGAAGGAAGGAAGGAAAAAAGGAGGAGGGAGGGAAGGAGGAGGGAGGGAAGGAGGGAGAAAATTTGGTGGGGCTGTGTGCTTCAGATAGTTATCTCTTCGCAAAGCGTGGTTTAGCTTCCCTCAAAGGTGGACATGCCTCAGAAGGTGAAGTCCAGGAAAAAAATTTCTTGGTGGGAGAAACATTTGCATGCTGATTTTACTCCTTAAGAAGAAAAATAATGAGCCTAAACTATTTTCAGTGTTATATTTAGAAATAAATCAATAACAAAGGTCGATATTAAATGGTGAAATACTTAAAATGTAAAGGTGAGAATGATTAAAGTTATAACATCTAATATTTTTTTAAAAGTGTAATATTCATTTTCTGTCACATAATACTGTTTAGGATCTTTCTATGGTACTTTATATCTCCTAAGACTTATAGCAATGGACATTTCTAAATTAGTGTCACTTCCGTTCTATGTAAATATAATCAAGGTAGTTTACCTCTACCCTCCACAAATCCACCTTTGAATGACTATGAGTTTTCATCTTAAGCTGAGATCACAGGACTTCTAATGTTTTCTTAGAACAAAATGTAGGGATGAAGAGATATAAGGTAGCTGAGTCTTTACTGTCAGATCTCAGTTTACATATTGACACCTCAGAGAACCCCCGAATACTCACACAAGCTTTAATAATCACTCAAAAACTTTGTTATATTGTACTATTTTAATTCACTGGGCATTACTTTTCTCTCAGTGTATTTCTTATTTATTTGTTTTTTTTTTCTTTCCCTCACCCACCCCTCAACATGCACACATGTATGCACACAAACAACTAACATCAGCTATAATCAATTCACTGCATTAGTCTCAACATCTACTAATAGAACAAAGCCCATTTGACTAGAAGATGCATTTCTTTTGGCAACTTTACCAGAATTCTTTATATATTTTTTATAATTTTTTTCTCCATCTCTGTTTTCATCTTCTGAAACTTTTTGTAGGTGGGCATTGGATCTGTCTGCAGATGTGTTTCTATTCACCCTAGATTGGATTTGATAATTGTGGGGCAAAGGCAGGTACGCAATACAACTTATTTTTTTGCCATGGGGACTCCACTACATCCTTTTCCCATCCACCTGCCTTCTTGTGGCCTGAGAGCCCACACTCTGTGCTCCAAATTGAGGTCAAATCTTTCCACTCGCTGATGCCTGGTGATGGGAAAGAGCATGAGAAGCCGACCCAGACTGTCACTCCAAATGCTGTTTGCAATTCATGTCACTGGCAGTCACACCCACATGTCCCCTGCCCATGGAGGCTGTCAGCTCTCTGTGTGCAGCACCAACTCAGTACTCTCCTCTACTGCATTTCTCTCCTGTGTATACTTTGAACTGTGATTTCCTTTGCCAACCTAATTTCATCTGCTTTCTTCTTCTAAGGATTCCTTTAAAAAGTTTTCATCATCATTGTGTTCTTTTCTATACTTCACAGTAATAGCATCTTCAATCAGCTGCTAATGTCTAATCAGATTAAAACTGTAAATCTCTTTCTCCAGAAAAAAAAAAAAAAAAGCAGAAACCCAGTAAACAAATTGTAAGAAGCACATACAAGTGCTGTTCAAGTGCTTTATTCATGATGCACTTGAGATCTTCTCAAAATTTCACTGTTCCATTAGACTTTTACACTACCAGGAATCAGTGTCTTAGCCATTTATACCATCAGACCAGCTGGATGACAGCAAGTTGTCAACAGATTTCCCAAGGATTTCTCTGAGGAGCTAGAGACTTACAACGGGCAGAAAGTGTCATTCCATCTGAATCCAACCATTACATCAATTGACCTGAAAGCTAGAAAGGTTCTATTTCTCTAAGGAAAAGAAAACAATTGAAAAGCTTGAGTATCCAATCAAACAAATTACATTTGCGACCCTCCCCAGAGGGCTACACTATTTAGGCTCTAAGAAGAGTTTAGTTGGAATATATATTTTAAAGGACAAGCTTATCAAAGAATACTACAAAGGAACAGAAAACAAAAGTAAATAAGACAAATATAATTGAACCAAAGAGCCATATATGTATATAAAATCCCAAACTTACTTGAAGTAATATTTTATATGAACTTGAATTCAAGCACCGTCATGTAAAACTGGATATTTATTGACTTAAGGAGAGAATTGATAAGGAATTTAGTTTTATTTCACCTTTTCATTAATGATCAGCAAGTAGCAATCTTAATGAAAACAGTAGATGACAGTAAATTGATAGGTACCGCAAAAGGCATTAGAAACAACATAAAAGAAGATGCAAGAAGGTAGATATTGGGATGGTACTAAGAATAAAATCCACTGTAGTTAAATGGAAGGTCATTCAAAACACACCTTCTAAATAATATCTCTTTCCAAGTAGCTTAAAATATTTATGAGTATTACTATAAGTACTGCCTATTTATTTGGAAGCAACACTGTTCCAGGCACCAGAATACAGAGTCAGAATGACAAAAAAACTAAAGACATCGGAAATGCCAATACAGAAAAAACAAAAAGTTCTAGGGAATGTGAAAGGAGGCCAGTGTTTGTGTGTTTTTCACTTAATATGAAAAGTTAAGAAAATATGTATTATTTTAAAGGAAATTCCAGTTATTTTCCAGGCTGTAATAGAGCTCAGGGAAGGCTAAGACTGAATATAACTGTGAAGAGAAAAAAATATCATTGACTTCAGTGTGAGACAAAATACGAGAGAAAAAAACAGAACCACAAGTTTAGCCACAGTTTTTCTAAAACTAATTAGAGTACTGAGCTTTATAACCTGGAAGAGACTGTAAAGTAATTACTAATCATGGAAAAGATAATGTTTTCAGGATAAAGAGAAGATTTATTACATAATTTAGCAAAGCTGTAAATGTCCACCCATCATTTAGAAAATACATTTAGCTTTTCATTCTATCACGTATCGCTTTTTCTCAATATCATCTTTTGCCAAACTCAATATTTCTGTTTGTTTATATATTTACTTATATTAAACATACACTACATAAGATATATTTTGCTGTTCTGAGCACATATGAGTGAACAAAGTATCTGCCTTCAGTAAATTAAAAAATATACGTAATGCAAAACCTACTTAATATCTAAGTACGTGATTTTGGGAGCCCTTAAAGCTCAAAGTACATACAAGGCCAATGAAGCTATAGAGGCACCATCTAACAGATTTTGAAGGATCTTGAACGTCTTGCTAAGGGAAGGAAATTTCATTCTCTGGAGTGTGAACAATGGTGAGCATAGTGTTTATTTAAGGAGAGGAAGGATGTAATAACATTTACATTTTAGAAAGAAATTTTCACAATGAAGTTTTTTACAAAGACAAAGTAATCAACAATACTAGGGGGGAAAGCGGAAAGGGAACAATCAGAAATGTATTGCAATATACAAAGCAAAGGTAACAAAGCCTCCTCTTTCTAGCTACCACTTGAAAGCCATGTTATAAAGAAGTTTGTTCAAATTTTAAAGTCACCGTTATCATTCTTCTAATCTCCAAAGTAGTAATGAAATTCAGCGTTCTCATTAAATTACCTCATACATTTCTTTTCCTTTTTCAGTTTTCTCCTGCTACATATTCGATCAACTAATATCTCTCATCTGTACAGTCTTCAAGGGATTGGTTCCAGGATCCAGGTGCAAATAGCCAAAATCTAATCATACTCAAGTCCCACAGTTGGCCTTGTGGAACCCAAGGATACAAAAAGTCAGCCCTGTGCATAGTCAGATTTTACATCCTGCAAGTACTGTATTTTCAATCTGTGTTTAGTTGGAAAAAATTCATATAAAAGCAGACCTGAGCAATTCAATTCCTTGTAGTTCATGAGTCAACTGCATTCTTGCAAGAGCTTCTAAACAAACTGTCCTATCAACTTTGTTCTAATACTGGATGATGACATCACTCATTCAATCAAACTTTGTTTATTGAGAATAGATCACATTCAAACATGATGCCTATCTCTGAAGGGAACAACACTAAATAAGGTAAAATTCTTGATCTAAAAGTTCCAGAGTCTAGTGATAGACACAAATAAAGCATATTGAGTACATCGTGATAATTTCATAGAAAGGCTGAGTGCATGTCTACTCAGATTTTGAGATAAGAAAAGGCTTCCTGAAAATGTTGATGCCAAATGAGTGAAAGGAAAAAGTAGGATTAAGCGGAATAAATAGTAAGGGAGAGTATTCTTGGTAAAGAACATGTGCAGTTGTAGCAACATAAGAAAGATAGATACAATTAAAGACTAGACAGCTCAGTGTTTCTAGAATGCAAGGTCCTAGAGGAGACCTTACAGAACATGAGGCCAAGCAGTTGTCAGAGCTAAGTCATTAAGAGTCTCCATTCCAACCAAAAAAATCTTAAAACTGAGAAAAGTCATACTTGAATTTGAATTTTGAAAGCTCACTGACAGCACTGTGGCAATATAAATTTAGAAATTAACAGGTTTTATAATTATGCCTATAAAAATAGTACGAGGAGTCATGGTTGTGAGTAAGAATTCCCAGGGAAAGTGTGTGCCGTGAAAAGTGCGTGCCATGAAAAGTGCATAGTGTTAAGCAAGGAACCATGAAAAGACCCAAATAAAGAGTCTGAACGGAAGAAGCAAAGCCCTTGGAAAAAGGGGTTTGGGGTAATTAGAATAAGTGGATGAACGAATGGACGTTATAGTATATATAACTTCTTATGTATCTTGGATATAAAAGGAATAAAACTATATTGGTCACTAAATTTCACAGGATCAAAGCCTGAAGAAAACAAATAATTAAAATATAAACTCAAAGACATAATAGAAACCAACATCAAGTGATTAAAAATATGACCTGAATATTCAGCTAAGAAAAGCTTACCATATTCTCAAGAAAATAAAGATTAATTAACACCAAGATATAGGCTGGTAGTCCTGGGATTTTAAGGATAAAGAAAGAAACCTATAAGAATCTCACTCACACACACAAAAACGGGTCACCCACAGTGAAAAATAATCCCCAAGCATGTCTCAGATTTCTCTTCAGAAACACGATGCAATGTATTAAAAGCTCACAAATGAAAGGGTATAAGAAAAAAATTCCATCATCATCCAGACATTGTTCATGGGTACAGGCATTAGAAAGATATGCTCAACTATGCAAGGATTCAGAAGGTACATCACTGGCCATGTTCCTTTTCAGAATATAGAAATACTCTCACCAAATAGAAAGCTCAATTCAAATTAAGAAATTAGAGATGTATGTTATAAAAGGATACTCATTGAGTAGTGAATCCTTTTAAACATCATATTAATTTTTAAATAAGTTATAAAGTGCTATTATAGTGCTTGAAATAAAAATATCATTTTACTGTAATTATTTTGCCGTAAGAAGCTGGGATAAGAAGCCCTGCTTATTTCAACAAAAACTGGAACGTGGGAAGAGAAATAATTGTTAAAAGCAAAGGTGTGATAACTCCCTTAATTTTCTATGGGAGTTAACATAGGATTTTATGTCTGAAATTTATTATCTTCACATATAATTCTTTTCACATATAATTTGTTTGTTTGTTTGTTTTGTGATAGGATCTGGCTCTGTTGCCTAGGCTGGAGTGCAGTGGCACGATCATGGCTCACAGCCTTGACCTCCCAGGCTCAAGTGATCCTCCCATCTTAGCCTTTTGAGTAGCTGGGACTACAGGCATGCACCACCATGCCTGGCTGATTTTTTTTTCTTTCTTTTTTTCTTTCTTTTTTTTTTTTTGTAGAGATGACGTCTTGCTATGTTGCCCAACCTGGCCTTGAAATCTTGGACTCAAACGATCTTCCCGCATAGGCCTCCCAAAGTGCTGGGACTATCGGCATGAGGCACCACACCCAGCCTACATATAAATTTTTAAATTGTCATTTTAGAATTTATTATTTTTACATACAAATTTTATTCTTTAATATTTTAACAAATTATTGTTTTCTGTCCAGAGTGATTTTCCTTCTCTGCCTATGCTTTCTTTCTTTATTATACATACGTAATAAACCTGCATGTTCTGCACATGTACCCCATAACTTAAAGTATAATAAAAAAATTTAAAATTATTTTTTACATATAATTTCTAAATATATCAAGATTTCTTAGTCATCAATAAAAATGCAGACCCCTGTATTTAAAAAATAAGAGAACAATGCACAGCTATTACCCAGAAGCAAGAAATACATGTGGCAAGCTAATAACCCTTTGTAAGGTGAGATAAGTACAAGGTAGGGGAAGAAATGCTAAATGAAATAAGAATACACTCATACTATTTTGCCCATCAAATTAGAAAAAATTAGAAAAGATAATTCCTTACATTAACAATAATTTGGGGAATAGGCACTCTGATTCTCTTTTGGTAAGAGTCTGCATTAGTCAAACATTTTCTGAAGACAGTATGTCAATATATACCCCCGAAATTGTGCATACCCTTTGAATCAGCTTCACCTCTGAAATCTACCCTAAGGCTGCACTACGGGTCCAGTTCTAGTTGGAAATCATTAATTTTTAGTGACCACAATCCACATACCTGTTTGTTTGGGTTTGTTGTTGTTGTTGTTGTTATTGTTGTTTTTAGTAATATTCTGCAATCTACACACAGGAATTAAGAAGGCAGTCAGGTGAATGATTTGAGAATAGGTGTCTGGTGGCAACAGAATGAAAAAAATGAAATAAAAGAAAATGGTTAAAAGACTACTAAAGCTATTTTCCTTGTGGGCTAGGCTAGAAGTGAAGAAACTGAACCTAGAAGGGACCCAACAGACTCAAAGACCATATAAGCACCTAAAAGCTTTACTTCATTCTGTAGTCAAAAGTTATCAAGAGGTGAAAAAGTGATCCTTCCAATTCTGTGAAGAGAGTTATTGGTAGTTTAATGGGGATGGCATTGAATTTATAAAACCATCATTCTCAACAAACTATCGCAAGAACAGAAAACCAAATACCGCATGTTCTCACTCATTCATGGGAACTGAACAATGAGAACACTTGGACACAGGGTGGGGAACATCACACACCGGGGCCTGTCGTGGGGTGGGAATCGGGGTGGGGCGGGGAGGTATAGCATTAGGAGATATACCTAATGTAAATGATGAGTTAATGTACAGCACACCAACATGGCACATGTATACATATGTAACAAACCTGCACATTGTGCACATGTACCCTAGAACATAAAGTATAATAAAAAATTTTAAAAAAGAAAAAGAAAAAGTGAAACTTCATGGTCATTAACACTGAAAGCTGTTAATGATGCAGAGAAACACTATGAGTCAGAGGTGAAATTTTTCATTGTATCTGGCAGGCAGGTGGCCGGGGTACCCAAGGTGTCAGCAGTTGCAAAAAATGATGCAGGTGTTGAAGAAAGGTATACAACTACTTAACATGAGCTTTAAAGGAAACATCTCTTTCCAATATGAGGTAAAAGAAAAAGAAGAATACACTCTCTACATCTCTACTTGCTCCCAGCAATGAGGTGCATGAGGAGTGGATGAATGAGCACTCTTCACTTGGAAGGGCCAGGAAAGGGGTCCCTAAAGGGAAAGAATCAGTGTTTATGTAAGCCAAGGACTTCGTAAAACTGTTGACAAAGAGCTTGAAGGTCTAAAGAGCGTGACATGTTTACAAACTACCATAGAATAAAAATAAAACTGCTTTAAAGTTCATATGGAGCCAAAAAGACCCCGCATTGCCAAGACAATCCTAGCCAAAAGAACAAAGCTGGAGGCATCACGCTACCTGACTTCAAACTATACTACAAGGCTACAGTAACCAAAACAGCATGGTACTGGTACCAAAACAGAGATATAGACCAACGGAACAGAACAGAGCCCTCAGAAATAATACCACACATCTACAGCCATCTGATCTTTGACAAACCTGACAAAAACAAGAAATGGGGAAAGGATTCCCTATTTAATAAATGGTGCTGGGAAAATTGGCTAGCCATAAGTAGAAAGCTGAAACTGGATCCTTTCCTTACTCCTTATACGAAAATTAATTCAAGATGGATTAGAGACTTAAATGTTAGACCTAAAACCATAAAAACCCTAGAAGAAAACCTAGGCAATACCATTCAGGACATAGGCATGGGCAAGGACTTCATGTCTAAAACACCAAAAGCAAAGGCAACAAAAAGCCAAAATTGACAAATGGGATCTAATTAAACTAAAGAGCTTCTGCACAGCAAAAGAAACTACCATCAGAGTGAACAGGCAACCTACAGAATGGGAGAAAATTTTTGTAATCTACTCATCTGACAAAGGGCTAATATCCAGAACCTACAAAGAACTCAATCAAATTTACAAGAGAAAAAACAAACAACCCCAACAAAAAGTGGGCAAAGAAAATGAACAGACACATCTCAAAAGAAGACATTCATATAGCCAACAGACACATGAAAAAGTGCTCATCACTCGCCATCAGAGAAATGCAAATCAAAACCACAATGAGATACTATCTCACACCAATTAGAATGGCAATCATTAAAAAATCAGGAAACAACAGGTGCTGGAGAGGATATGGAGAAATAGGAACACTTTTATACTGTTGGTGGGACTGTAAACTAGTTCAACCATTGTGGAAAACAGTGTGGCGATTCCTCAAGGATCTAGAACTAGAAATACCATTTGACCCAGCCATCCCATTACTGGGTATATACCCAAAGGATTATAAGTCATGCTGCTATAAAGACACATGCACACGTATGTTTATTGAAGCACTATTCACAATAGCAAAGACTTGGAATCAACCCAAATATCCATCAGTGACAGACTGGATTAAGAAAATGTGGCACATATACACCATGGAATACTATGCAGCCATAAAAAAGGATGAGTTCGTGTCCTTCGTAGGGACATGGATGCATCTGGAAACCATCATTCTCAGCAAACTATGGCAGGAACAGAAAACCAACTACCGCATGTTCTCACTTATAGGTGGGAATAGAACAATGAGATCACTTGGACACAGGAAGGGGAACATCACACACTGGGTCCTATTGTGGGGAGGGGGGAGGGGGGACAGATAGCATTAGGAGATATACCTAATGTAAATGACGAGTTAATGGGTACAGCACACCAACATGGCACATGTATACATATGTAACAAACCTGCACGTTGTGCACATGTACCCTAGAACTTAAAGTATAATAACAATAAAAAAAAATTGCCCTGTTGTGGAAGATGAAAGTAAAGAAATGAAAGACAGAGAAATAATGGTATGAGAATATGGAAGAAGACACATAACCAAAGGGACACAGATATAGGATGACAACAAAGGGTGACAGAATTATTAGAGCCTGTAAGATTAACTGCTTCATAATCCAACTAGAATTCTGGGGTGAATGTCGCTCTTAGCTGGCACGGATAGAGCCAAACTACCTCCAGTTTAAAATAAATAATAAAAGCCTGTTTTAATAAGATCCCTTCTTTGTTCAAAACTTTCATTTGGTTCCCTTTGATTATTGAACTGTATTCTCAGCTTTATTCCAGTTTCTATCATCTGACACTAAAATTCCTTCAGGGTTTCATCTTATTATGCTCTTGCATAAAACCTGCTCTTGGCAAACTTGACCAGTCACTGTCTGCCAATCATCATAAAAATATTCTCATCTTTCTGCCTTTCTACATCCTAGTCCCAAACCTGGAATTCTTTTCTCCCCATCTACGCGTCTTGAAACCTCATGTTCAAGGTTAAATTCTTTATAATCCAAGAAGCACTATCATAATCAGAAGAAATCACAACTTTCATCAGCTATTTATTATTCCATAAATGTTACAGTCATTAGTGTTTATGTCTTATCTCTTCCACTAAATTCCTTTGGACCAAGATTCTAGTTAATAGTTTTGTCACTTCAAAAACCTCTACACAGTACAATGTCCTGTATATAGTGTTCTACTAGTGAAATAAATTGTACAGCAATTATGAATAACACAAAACAATAAATAGAAGTTATTAAAAAGAATAGTAATTTCTGGCTGGGCACGGTGGCTCATGCCTGTAATCCCAGCACTTTGGGAGGCCAAGGTGGGTGGATCATGAAGTCAGGAGATGGAGACCATCCTGGCTAACACGGTGAAACCCCGTCTCTACTAAAAATAAAAAAAATTAGCTGGGTGTGGTGGCATGCACTTGTAGTCCCAGCTACTCGGGAGGCTGAGGCGTGAACCTGGGAGGCAGAGCTTGCAGTGAGCCGAGATCACACCACTGCTCTCCAGCCTGGGCAACAGAGCGAGACTCGGTCTCAGAAAAAAAAAAAAAAAAGGCTGTGCACGCTGGCTCACGCCTGTAATCCCAGCACTTTGGGAGGCCGAGGAGGGAGGATCATGAGGTCAGGAGATCGAGACCATCCTGGCTAACACGGTGAAACCCCATTTCTACTAAAAATACAAAAAATTAGCGGGCGTGGTGCTGGGCGCCTGTAGTCCCAGCTACTCGGGAGGCTGAGGCAGGAGAATGGCGTGAACCCGGGAGGTGGAGCTTGCAGTGAGCGGAGATCGTGCCACTGCACTCCAGCCTGGACGACAGAGCGAGACTTCGTCATAAAAAAAAAAAAAAAAAAAAAGAATAGTAATTTCTGATGACTTTGTTTATACTATTTCAGCTTTCTGTGAAGAGCTCAAACACCAACTCCACCATTTAGCTTCTCAAACCCTAATAACTTTACCACAGAACAACTTGAAAACTCTGACAGATCATGAAGGTGATTTTAAGTAAGATAGGAAGAATTACTTCAAGAACATGGTTTAATTACTTTGTTTGAAGGAGAAAACAATAAAAGAGATAAAGAATCCAGAATGTGTGAACTTTATACATCTTTGAAGTAATAGGATATAATGGAAAATAGAAAAATGAAGAAATACTCTGAACACTGGAAATACTTCTGAAACTTACCAACTTGATAAGGAAATTGGTTACAAGGAAAACAATCAACTACTTCTCACTTGAAATACCTAAATTTGTTTTTTCTAATCTACAAAGTGATGGACCTCAAGGACAATGACATTTTGGCAATACAAACAAACTATCAGATGCATTTTTAACAATTTAGTTTCCATTTTCTATTTCCACAATTTACTGTGATATAGCTGATCTGATAAAAAAAAAAAAAAGAAAGAAACAAGTCTTCAATATAGATAAAATTTTTCTGTGTGAAATATTTCATGCAAGTTAAACCATCCAAGACCAATATTTTCACATTTAGATAATTTTCTTCAGATGCTGAACATTTTGTAATTATTAGCCATGAAAATTTGGGATATAGACTTTGCTTTAATATAGCACATTGCCTCCAGTTGGGCCAAAGTGCTTTACAAATTAATGAGGTATATATCAGCGGTGTAGTGATTTCAGTAGGCAAACACAGAATCTATTAAGTACTCAATAATACCCTTTATAGATTCTCAAACGTTAAAATCTATTTTATAGCAACACTTCCAAAATGTGTCACAGGGTTTTTAATGCTCTGTGCCACCAGAGACAGAAATGAAGACCCTTATTTTAACATTTAACCTGAAAGGACGTCTCCATCTGCCCTCCCTCTCTCTACCCTTCCCCCATTATTACACTGTCTGAATTAGGTATGAGGCAAAATTCTGGTGTGGGAATTCTACTCAAATATCTAGTTGAATAGCGTCAGGCTCTCCTGAACCTCTAACCCTCTCTTTTGTCCAAACCTCCTGAGAATCAAGCATGTGTCACACAGTAACTAGCTTCCCCTTGAATAGCATTATTGGAGAGGAGAAGAAAGTCCTTGCCCAGGACTTGACTATATTCTGCCATGAACAAGTTACCTGGCTATTTAAACTTACAAAGCAACAGACTTCCGTACATTTCATTTCACGAGTTTAAGTATAACCGTTATTTTCTCAAATGAATTGAATGTTCATGTAAGACAAGAGCGTCTGTCCAAAATGTGTCTTCAGATTGAGAAGGGAATAAAACAAGTAAATGTCAAGGAATAATACCTTTTCTAAAAATTGGGATTGTTTTAACGGCTGTCCTTCAGTGCTCACTTTAAAGCAATACTTAAGAATCTTCTCTTTCCAGATTTCCTCTTTTGCTAGAAACCCATTAATTGCATGTGTTTTGGTGATGCTGCTTTTCAGTTGTTGCTGCTAGTAACCAACTAACTTTACTGTTTTTGTTGTTCGGTCGGTTTTTTTAAAAGAAAATTTTCCACTCTTTGTATACGAATATTATGACTTGGAAGGAAAATTATAAATGCACAAGGGAATTCCAAGACTCAGAAGATGAAGTTTTATTGTGAACACAGTGAACAAGAAAACATATCACTTTTAACATAAAAGCAGCTTTCTACACATGTCATGAGGCATTTGCACAGGTCCTTGTTCTCAGTCAGACCCAAATGCAAATGCAGTGTTAACAGAGAAAAATCAAAGAGTGACATCGGAGGACAAGCTAGAGCCACAATTTATCTGCATAACACTCAACAGTCCAATAGCAACTTCTAAGCTGTTGACACTACTTGCTGAAGCTCTTGCCAAGTAAGCTCCTGCTGCTTTTTCTGTGAGGAATCCTTGCCTTTTGTAACTTGTCCCACAGGTCTTTCCTTGCCTCTCAATAGGTGTTCTTCAAACAGTTAACAGAAAATGGAAACTACTATATTTAAAGGCAAATCAATTTTGACCTTATATGACAAATGTTCACAAAGTTATATATGATGGCAGTGTAAGAATAAGAATATTAAAAATAGTGACAGAAGCAGAATAAAACCATTAAAGGCACTAAAGGGGCCATTTCTGGAAGAGATACTATAAGTGAAAAGAGGAAAAGTTTCTTGGATGAAAGTGACTAGCTTAGTATCATCGCATCCTTCAGTATAAAAATCTATAAATGCTAAGTTTTCCCACTCTACCAATTCCCATATGTGTAACAATAATGTGGGAACAAAACAACAACAAAAAAAGAGTTTTAAAGATGAAATAAAATACTGTGAATACTGTCTAAGCAGTAAATAAATAAATGCTACCACTTTTTCAAAATCTCCTTGAGTTTTAAAACTAAGCTGTTATTTACAATGTAGACAAAGGACAGATCACTTTTTAAAGGAAGTAAGGAATTAGTTCTTCTATGATGTTGTTGGTTCAGTCTGGCCCAACATACTTTTATCAATAGAATATAATTCTCCACATTTAATGATTGCTTATATATTTCTTCCAGAAGAAATTAAGCAAGATTTTTCTAATTAAAATAAAACAATTTTTAATTTTTAATCTTGAACTTTATATTTAAGTAGAAACTAATTTTTAACATGGTATTTATTAACTTCAGAACCTGCTTTCTTTCCCTCACTTATATACTTCCCATTAATTTCTAAAGGAGATTTATATGCTATAAAGATTTACAGCTAATGAAACAGAAAGTAAATATACACCTTAAATAATTAGCCTATTTTCTTCAGCACAAATACCAATCACATCCTAATGAGGAAAGTATGCTATTTCTAAATGTAATGCAATCTTACCTCAAACACATTTTTATTTACAGAGAATGGTTTTTCTATACATCTTCCCTTCAGAACCACTGGTAATAATTTAGTTTTTATTTTAAAATATAGCCAAGCATTTCTACTAATGCTCAGGTATAAAGTGGACAAAATAATAGTGACTTACATTTACATCTTGCTTCTGAACTGCCAGTACATTTACTAGCTGTCAGTAAAAGAGAAAAATAAAAAAAATTGACTGTCAGTTTTAAGAGAGTAAGAAAGAGAAAGTATGCCAGTAAATGTAGAGAAAATAATTTTGAAAAATATTTTACTTACTTCAGCATGAGTTTTTGTCCTGTGTGAAATGTATAACTACATAATTTGAATTGTTTGATGTCTTAAAATCGTAGATTCTAGGAAATATGGTAATGCGTAAGTAAAACGTGTTTGCTTTAAAATCACGATTTCCAAGCTAGGTTTAGGCTGATGCAAACACAACTGCCATTCACCTAGTTGAATAAAGGGATTCCAAAGCTTTGCAGTGTTATTTGTATAGAGCAGGAGATTTAGGCTCAGATTATTAGATCTATATGTCCCTTAAATTTCCAACCTAGCATCTTAACAATTGAACGTAATTGAAAAGTTGACAATACAATACCATAATGATGAATGAATCCATACCATAATTGCACCTCTTCTTGAACATAAAAGCACATCTTAATTATTTTCCCAATCTAAATAATCAAAAATGGCCATGACTTTTTAAATTTTATAATATGTTGGGTTACATGCATTCTACTGTTCAATTAAAACATTTTAGAATATGTTATTTAAGTTATATTCATCTTAAAAGGCTAAGTATTCTTGAAATGGATAGTTTTAAACCTAACCTTTGAAGATAACTGATGGACCTAAATAACTTAAAAAAGATAAAGGAACAATAATTTGGTAAATAAATGTGGATATATTTCCTCAGTGTTCATAATCACACACCAAATTTTGAAGGTTTTAAGTTTACTATAGATGTAAGAATGTTCCCACCACTTGGGCATTTTCCTGCATTATAGTGTTGCAATTGCTCATCAAGAAGACTCCTTAAAATTAATCATTACTCATCAGATTTATTGAAATTAAAACTGGAGGCATCCAAGTTATTTTTATTAAAATAATGAAATTGAAACATTACAGCATTCTGTCCAGAGATAACAAGTGGATCGACGAGAACATCAACTGTGAATATATTTAAATATAGATTTACACATGCAGTATTAGGGAAGGTAAAAACAGGATATGAAATAAACATTAGACATCAACTCTAAGCTCACTGTCAAGAGTACGCCCAAGCTTCTAACCACAGAGTTCAGCTGAAGGTAACTATCTGTCAAATGTAATCTGTGCAAGTGAATATGCTTAAGCTGGTGCTATGAATCAACCAAAATTGCTTTGGTCTTATTGACATTCAATTGCGAGAAGTTGCAGCTCATCCAGTCCAATAGACAGTCTGACAACACCAAGAGTGCTTCCAGTGACAGAAAGCTTTAAATATAGATGCAACTATCATCAAAATCCACATGGAACTAAACTTTATGATCCTTCATAGCATCTTTTGAAATTGGTCAGTCAGTCATCAACTGGTCATAGACGTCCCAAGATCTCATCGCATTACTCTACCATCTGCCAGCTTACTCAGTTAACAAATCATTATTAATCTTTAAGAAAAATAATGAATATAGATTTGATTGACAGGTAAAGTCCTCCTGGATTAGTATAAGAGTTTCTGTTGCATTGCGCTTAACCCCACTTCTTCACTTAGCAGATGTGCCTTTTATTTTTTCTTCCATTTGAGACTTGCCCCAGTACATCTTAATAAATAATAACCAGGCATGCATGAAAAAAATCCAGAGGGTCAATTTTAAACAATGCCTTGCAGATATTTCTTGACATGTATTGAGTTTGCATAAGTTCTGCATTTTACCAACAAGAGAACTAAGGTGAGTGAGGTTAAGTGACTTGTCTAGGGTTGTTTCCCCTTAGGTGCTGTGACCTCTCAAGTAGATTCTGCAGTGCCCACATGCTTTTGTTCCAGGTCTTAATCCTATATTGAACCAACTTTCTATCCATCCCTCTTTTGTCTGTGCATATTTTCAAACAAGAAAAATGTGTTGTGTTCCAACGTGCTTGCGATGTTCTGCTTGCCTGTTAAATAGCCTCAATCTCTCTATGCCTCAGTAGTCTCATCTGTACCTTCTTCATAAGGCCATTCATTCAATGACACATGTAAAACCCTTGACTCAGTAAAGAGCTAATAGACCTAGATGGGTAGATTGATACTTGAATTTTTAACATGCTATGTAAGTACTGTCCTTTCCCTTGAAGAGCTTGTAGTCCAAAGGCAAATTGCACTTTTAAGGACAAATCTTTACAGGATGCAAGGACAAATCCAAAACATTCTACATTATTTTAAAAAACCAATCTAAAGTGTAGCAGTTCCCTGAACTCTCACACTAGGTCTTTCTTAGGAACATCATTGTCTTCTCTCAGGGAATCTCTGTTACTTCCCTTTTACCTTGAACCATGAAGGTACATGAAAATAAACTGTGATACAATGCTGTTTTTAAAAAAAGTGAGCAGACAAAATTATATATGTTTTAAAGATGTACTGTGGTTAATAACATATATAATATGCACACAAAAGCTGCAGGGAGTTACATTAATATTAGAGCAAAATTACTGGAAGGAATTGGTTGGGTTTGTCTTTTTTTCTTATTTATTTTCTAAATATTTGAAAATGTTGATTCAAAACTTTTTCTGATTTTTTAAGAAAATCTCATTTTATTCAAAAATTACTTTCCAAAAATGTATACCCAATATCATAGTGATATTTCTTTCTTTTCTATTATGTGTAGCTTCTCGAGGATAGACACCATGGCTTTGCTATCTTCTGTAACCTCAAGACCTTAAAAAGTGTTGTGTACATAGTAGATATCTATTATCTTTTACATTAATGAAGTTTAAATGCTTTAAGCAAAAGGATTTGACTTGCTTACTGGCAAAATGATCATAAAGGTTTTTTTCACCTTTTCACATGTATTAATAGAAGAAACATTGACTAAGCCTGGCTTTCACACATGATCTTCCATGAAGTGCACTATGCACTTATTCAAGTGTGCTACTATTGTGCCAGTAAAGAATCTTGAACAAAAACAATTCTCCTCCATATAGAAAAAAGTTACTTAATAACCTTATTTAGTTTTAAAATTTGTTATTTTTCAGCAAATGTATAAATTGAAATTTAATCAAGGAAGTTCCTAAAGTACCAAAAAGTATATAAAACAAACATAATTAAATAAGGTACATAACTAATTTGCATTCTAGGGGACTGCAGTCAGAGCACACTAAGTAGGATATAATACCTTAAGGTTTTAGTTGTTCCAGGTGATTTAGATCACTGGTTATTTCCATGTGGCTTTTTATTATTTATGAACTTAAACTCTTATGACTCTTGATGTTTTTATTTTCTCATATATAAAATGGCAATCATTAACATTATTAATGGATCAAAAATGTTTGTAAAATATTGAAAATTTAAAAAAAAATTATGCAACTCTTCTGATGCTTTACTCCACTCAGGTAAAATCTCAGACAAAACACAAAAAGCAACTACCTGAGGATGCTGAAAAGTAAACCAAAGCAAACAGATTGTGGAGGGGAGCCAGACCTGAAGAATTGGAAAGTTCTGATCTACAAATGACACTGTTGAAAGATTGAGAAGACAAGCTACAAATCAGGGAAATATTTGCAAAACAGGTATCTGACAAAGGACTTCTATGCACAAGACATAAAGAGCCATAGAAATTTCATAATAAGAAAAGGGCAACATGATTTTTTGAAATGGGAAGATTTGAACAAACATTTCACTAAAGAAGATACACACAGGAGAGGCAAATAAGCACCTGAAAAGATCCTCAATCATCATCAGTCACAGGGGAAAATCATCAATCATCAGAGAAGTGCAAATTAAAACCATAATGAGATACCACTAAATACCTATCAGAAGAAGAGCTAAATAAATGAATGAAGTGGCCATACCAAGTGCTGGCAAGGATGCAAAGCAGCTGTAATCTCACATTTTGCTGGTGGGAAAGCAAAATGGTACAGCCACTTTGGAAAAAGTCTGGCAACTTCTGAGAAACTTTAAACATACATCTACCATGTGGCGCAGCAATCCTATTCCCAGATATTTATTCAGAAAACAGTTCACGGGTCAATAGAGGGTGGGAGTGGGAAGACGGAAATAACTATAAAAGAGTAGCACAAAAGAATATTCTGAAGTTATAGAACTCTTCTGTGGATTGGTTGGATGGTGGTTATGCAACAGTATACATTCACCAAAACCAATAGAATTGTGCACCGCAAGGTACATTTTGCTTTATATAAATCAGTTTTAATGTATAATATGTTTTTGAAAGACAAAAAGCATTATACAATATGTGATTATGATTTTATTTGCCCTTTCACAATCATCACAGGAATGAATAATAAACAGACGTTTCATAGAAATGTTCCCATAATGTCTCTAAATTGTCAATTTGTCATATAGTTTATATCAACTTAACGCCCTAATAATTGGTCCAGTCTTTTTTTTTTTTTTTTTGAAATGGAGTCTCACTCTGTTGTCCAGGCTGGAGTGCAGTGGTGCAATCTCAGCTCACTGCAAGCTCCACCTCCCAGGTTCATGCCATTCTCCTGCCTCAGCCTCCTGAGTAGCTGGGACTACAGGTGCCCGCCACCACGCCTGGCTAATTTTTTGTATTTTTAGTAGAGACAGGGTTTCACCATATTAGCCAGGATGGTCTCGATCTCCTGACCTCATGACCAGCCCGCCTTGGCCTCTCAAAGTGCTGGGATTACAGGCTTGAGCCACCGCGCCCGGCAGGTCCAGTCATTTTTAACTCTAATCATTTGATGTCACCCCCGATCACTATGCCACTCCAAAACACTTTTGAGACTTCTGTCAAATAGTTCCCCTTTTCAAGTCAACAATTTACTGAAATCTTTTTCTTTTCATGCAACCAAAATTATTTTTCTATCTTAAGCACATTTTTTGAGGCTAACAATTCTGTGTACTTTTTATGAATCAAAATATTTAACAACCAACCGAATGTTAATTTCTTCAACTTGTATCCTACTTTAAATAAAAATATATAGTTTAAGTAACTTAACATTATTGGGTCTCCCTAATTACAGTGTTCACACCCCCCAAAATATATTTTATCTTTGAAATTCTTTTAATGATTTACTTTTCTTAAAAACAATGTCACCAATTCAGAATTCTTATTAGCCACCCTTAGAAATTGCATAAGCCATTTCAGAATTTCATTTTTGCCCCTATTTTTCTGATTTTAAGTTTTGATAAACTTCTCTCATTTAAATATGGTTAACTTTAAATCCAAGCCTTTTCTGTACAGGTATGGTATCACAACTTATGCTCCTCAACACAAAAATGTTTACCTATGCAAATTATAAGGAAATGAAACAGCCAAGAATGAGACTCTAAAGCAGTTTCTCTCCACCAAGGCTGATGCCCCTTAGGGGACACTTGGCAATGTCTGCAGACCTTTTTGACTGTTGCAAGAGAGGATGGAAGTAGGCAGAGAGGTGGGAGATTTGCTACTGACATCTAATGGGTAGAGGCCAGAGATTCTTCTGAACATCCTACAACACACAGGAAAGCCAGGCACAACCAATAATTATCCAGTCCAAAATGTCCATAGTGCCGAGATTGAGAAATATTGCCCCAAATCAATGATCTATTCATGAAAGTACATATACTAACAAAAATGTAAGCACAAACAAAATAAAACTCAGGACAATATCTAGGCATTTAACTTATATTGTTTCAACTACTACACAGCTACATACACATACACTGGTAGAGATGTCCCCTTTTTATCGTCAAGGGGCAGTAACAGTACATTCTTTATCACTTGTTATATAATGGCATAACATAGAACCAGTTTAAGGAATATGTAAAAATCTGTAATCGAGGCAAATACAATGTGACTTAAACAGAAAGATATACAAAAGTGAGTCTGAGTACAAAAAAAATCTTGAATCAAAGACTGACTCATTGCAAATGGACAAATTCCGATATTCAATATCTGAAGCTTGGCTCAATAACCAAATCTAATACATTTCTGTTTATACGAAATTTAGAATTCAACGTGAATTTTCTGATTCTGCTTGAAATTATCTAAACTGTGTACTTATAAGTATATATTTTCCATGGGCACTTCCACTGGACCAGTGAGTCACCTATACTTTATGCTCATTTACACTAGTGTAATGATTTAGGACTGTATGTCTAACAGGTTGTGACAAAAATTAACAATGGCCCATAAATAAAGATGCTAATTTGGATAAGTTCACACTAATTAATAGAAGAATTTATCCTTGGTATTTATTTTAACCATGATCAAGCATTACTTACTATTTTAATCACTACACGAACCAGTTATGTGTGTTACAAATGAATATCAAACTACATATAGTAACACAAGAATTTCCAGTCATAAGATCTGCAAAGAATTATGGCAATGACTTTTGCATCATGACTCCACGTTCCTCAATTCGCAAAAAAAAAAAAAAAAAAAAAAAAATCAGATACATACTATGGTGATGATCATTGTAACATGAAAAAAAGACAAGTCTTGAGGATCCACAAGCAGCTTTTCAACATCTAAAGTTGTCTCAGAAAGACATATCTGCCAAAATTAATTGAAACTATGTAAAAAAAAAAAGTACAAATTGTATTATTTCCCCAAGCTCCACCCCATGTTTAATATAAAGCATTAACAATTTCTCTTCCCCCTGAAGTATTTGTGGTTAGGCAAATTAGCTGAAATGTTGACACACTAATGCCAAGTGAAATGCTGCCCTTGTATCAAATCTGTATTCCTGATTGAGAGCTAATCTTCTATTTGTGCATGTGAGAAGAATGGCTCTCCGCCAGCAGTGGTAGTTGCAATAATCACAAGCAATAAAGTACATACCTTGTTAGTCTATCTAGCTGTTTTATTCACATCCAGTGTGATATTTAGTAAAGGAACAATTTCAAACTGCCTTTTAATTTCAATTGTAACAAAATATTTGCTGAAAAGTGTTAAGGGAATCTGCAAATGCTCATGTATAGGTTTCTCATAGGCACTTTACAACTGGCCAATACACCACTGCTGCAATTTATGCCAAAATTTTAAATTGTGAATAGGACCATGTGATTGTTAATATTAACTTGACTGGATTGAGGGATACCTAGATGTCTGGTAAAACATTGTTTCTGAGTGTATCTGTTGCGGTGTTTCCAGAGGAGATTGACATATAAGCCAGTGGACTGAGAGAAAGACCTGTCCTCAATGTAGGTGGGTACCATCCAATCAGCTACAGGTGTGGCTACAGCAAAGCAGACAGAAGAAGGGGGACATTCAGCTTGCAGCCTTTTCTTGCTTTGGGAGCTGCCTCTCTCTTTCTCTTCCAGTGCAGAATGCCCTTTCTTTCTCCTGCCTTTAAACATCAGACTCAGTTTCTTTAGCCTTTGGACTCTAGGACTTGCAGATCTGGGGATCTGGGGGTTCTCAGGCTTTCAGCCTTAGACTATGGGATGCATTGTCAACTTCTCTGGTTTTGAGGCTTTGGGACTTGGACTGAGACATGGTACCACTTTCCTTGGGAGGCATACTAGTGGCTTTTATCATTCTATACCTTGCTGACAGCCTGTCGTGGGACATTGCCTTTATAATGATGTGAGCCAATTCTCCCTAATACACTCCTTTTCATACACACACACACACGCGCGCGCGCGCACACACACACACACACGCAGCTCCTATTGGTTTTCTTCTGGAGAACCCTGACTAATACAGACCATGTCTAGCTTGATCAGAATAGACTTTGCAATATTTGACAAGCATATCTTCTCTCTCTTTTCACCATGTCAGTTCACTTTGCAAAGAGTTTTCCTTACCTCCCACAATGTTAGCCAATATACTTTAAATATAATAAAGAGCTCATAGCCAACAGCTATTTAAAAATGGTAGACAAAGTTCTTTTTAAAACATCACATGACTTCTGATCCTGACGAAGATGGAGCAGCCTTATCCCTCCCAGTTCCTCTTTCTGTAATTAAAAAGCCCTGGACATAACAAAACAAATGAATGTAGGATGACTTTGCAAAGTAGGTAGAATAAGAAAAAAATTTAGGAATCTGAGGACTTGAGAAACAACGTGGAAAATTTCCTAGTTTTTGTTGTTGTTTTAATATCCAGAAGCGTCTAACCTAGAACCACCAATAGGCTCAGATAAAATAAGCTCCATAGAAAGACTTATTTTCCTAGACAAAGGATCAGGAAAATGTTGGCCTAAAAGAGAAAACATTTTTAGCAAAAAGTACCTGTCCTACTTTAGCCAAACTCCAATGGAAAAACCACACACACACACACACACACACACACACACTCTCCCCCCCACACACACATTCATAGTTCCAGCAGCTGAGCTCATCAGGGAGCTAGTCTTTCACCCCACCCTCTCACCCAACAGAAGTAAGCAGTAGTATTTGATTCCCTTTCACAGTGGTGTTGACAGGGCCAAGAGGCAGCTAATCTTCTATTCCCACTGGCAGAAGCAGTCAGTGTTCCAATTCCCCCTGCCTGGTGGTTCCAACAAACCAAACAGAGAGCTGATCTTCCATTCTCCACTTGTTGAAGCAGGCAGCTGTCTAATTTAACTGTAGGTAGGGGTGGTTTTCATGAGACTGAATAAGAAGCTTATTCTCTGTCCTCTGCTCAGCGGAAGTTGTGCCACTCTGATTCTCTTTCCTAAATAGTATCGGCAGAGTGAGCAGGGGGCTGATCCTTCATCCCCTGTCTGAAAGGAGTCAGCTGTGCTCCAACTCTTTACCAAGTTAGTGTCACCTCAGCCCAGCAAGTAGCTGAACCATCTCCACCATGCCTACCTGGTAGCAGCAAGACTTAGTGAAGCGGTGCAAGGCAGGGCTAGTCAGCACTTTACATTCCCCCAGCTCTGGCATGGCCCCAGTCAGGAGCTGAAGCTCAACACTCACCCAACATTAACAAGACTAAACAAGGACATGTGAGTCAGGGCTCATCAGCACTTTACTTTACTCCAACCTCTTGTGTCAGTGGGACCAAGGAGGGAATGAACTTCTCCACTCTCTTCACAGAACAAGATCACATGAGGTGGTGTGTATCAGGGTTAGTCTCCATTCTGTTCCCACCCCACCCTCACTAAGTGAGCAGGGCCTAGTGGGGAGCTAAGTCTCCATTCCCAGTGGTATTAGTGAGACTGAAGGTGTGCCAGGTGTTAGGGCCAATCAATACTCCACATCCGTCTTCCCTTCTTTGTGAATTGGACCCAGTGGGAAGCAGTACCTTCTCTCATACCTGGCATCAGTGAGGCAGAATAAGGTGATAGGAGGAGGGTTACTTGATGCTCCACTCCCCTACCTTCCCTGGTGTCACAGGGACCAGCAGGAAGCTCAGCTTCCACCCCTTCCCTGCGGCAGCAAAGTACTGTGAACAAGCAATGAGTTTTTCCCTTCCGTGGCTCAGTGGGAAGTCAGGAATATGTCATCACGAGGGGCAACAAGGCAGCAGCAATAGGCGGCCTGCTTTCACTGGGAAGGGGTCAGCAGGGAAGCTGAAGTTCCACCCTGCCCATCTGCTGCAGTGTGAGTCAGTGCTCCACTTCTGCTGGGTGATGTTGGCAGGGACAACGGGGTGATGAATGAACATACACACCCACCTGGCCTCTGTGCACACCTCAATGTAAGGACAGCTTCTGAATAAAAAAAGAAGATGAATTTGGATCCAGAGTCTCACACTATGATACCCAAAATATCCAGGATATAATAAAAATCACTTGTCATACCAAGAACCAGTAAAATCACAACTTGAATGAAAAAAGAAAATCAACAGACGCCATCAGTGATATGAATCAGATGTTGGAATTATCAGGCAAGGATTTTAAACAAGATATCATAAAATAATTCTTGCAAATTATTTTAAGCAAGAAATAAAAAATGAGAGAAATCCCTGCATAGAAATAGAAGCTATTAAAAAAAAGATCCAAATGAAAACTAAATAACTGAAACATACAACCATTGAAACAAACTCAAACTTGCTATATGAGTTCAAGGGTAACATGAAGATGACAGAAATAGAACTCCTGAACATGAAGGAAATCGAAACAATTTACCCAATTTGAACAAATAAGAAAAGAGAGATTAAAAGGAAAAAAACAAACAAACAAACATGAAGAGAGCTTCGAGAACCAGTGAGTTAAAAACAAAAGAGTTAACATTTGTATAACTGGAATCCTAGAATAAGAGGAGAGAATGGCAGTGAAAATATATTCAACAAAAAATGTCTGAAAATACTGAAAATATGGCAAAAGACATTAACAGACACATGCAAGAAGCTGAGCAAATCTTGAACAATAGGATAAAACTGTGGAAATTCATGCTAGGGTATTCACTATTAAAGTGCTAAATACAAAACAAGCAAATAGAAACTCTTGAAAGCAGCCAGAGGAATGATGTAAAACTTATAAGTAAATACCAGTTCAAATGACAACAGATTTCTCATCGGAAACAATGGAAGCCAGAAGGAGTGGTACAACATTTATCAAGTAATGAAAGCAATTAACTGTCAATCATATATTCTATATCTAGCAAAAATATCCTTTCAGAATGAAGGAAAAATCAAGACACTCTCAGATGAGTGAAAAATGAGAGTATTCGTTTTCATCAAACCCATTCTTAAAGGATGACTAAAGGAAGTTCTTTAAATAGAAACAAAATCATAATAAAAGCTTTAGAACTTATAAAGAAAATAAGAATTTCAGAAAGAATATAATTAGGGGTAAATAAGTTAGACTTTCCCTCTTACTAGTTTGTTAAATAATATTTCATGGTTGAAGCAAAAATTACAACACTGTTTAATGTGGTGTGCTCATTGTATGTAGGGGAAACATTTAAGACAATTATATTGAAAAGGTAAAATGAGTAAAGGACCTAAGTGGAAATAAAAGTACACTTTAATGGAAGTAATAATACGTCCATGTCAGTAGATAAGTGACTTATATATACTTAATATCTAGAGCCACTAAAAACACTATACAAAAAAGATATACCCAAAATGCTGTTAAAACATCAAGATAAAATCCTAAAATGTGTTCATGTAACCTACAGCAAGGTGAGAAAAGAGAAATGCAGAGACCCAAAATAGACAAGAAACAGAAAATAAAATTGCACACATAGGCTAGCATATCAGTAAGAATCTCAGATGTAAGTGGTCAAAATACACAAATAAATGAGAGACTAGCAGAGTGTATTAGAATATAAACTTAATTTTAAAAAAAAGAATCCAAAAAATATGCTATCTCTACAAAATTCACTTCATGGACATCAACACAGGTCAGTTGAAATTAATAATCAGAAAAATATATCTGCAAACATTGATCAAAAGAAAAAAGGAATAACTATATTAAGGCTTCCATTAAACAGTAGGCTATTAGTAGTTACATTTTGGGGTGGTCAAAAGTTAAATGCAAATAACATAGACTTTAGAAAATATCTAGAGGTTAAGAGGGACATTACATAATGATAAAACGGTATCTCCACTAGAAAGACCTAATGATCCTAAACATGTGTGCACCCAACAACAGAACTTTAACATACATGAAGCGAGACTGACAGAGTTGAAAGGTGAAATAGATAAGCCCACAGTTAAATCAGGGATGTCAACAGCAAACCCTCAACAATTGATAGAATTAGTAAAAAGGACATCATTACAATATAGAATCACTCAAAAAAAGTATACAAAGTAGATGTACTTAGTTATTTATAAGAGAATTGGTTTTCTTCACACTTACTCTTAAATAATGACTCAAAGAAGTTCTTTAAATAGAAATAAAAAGATAACAGAAGATTTACAAGTGTATGCATGTGTGTTTGTGTGTGTAAACACAAAACAAACTATACACATTAATTTCAAATACTCATGACGCTTTCACCAAGATAGACTACATTCTGGCCCGTTAAAAAATCCTGAACAAATGTTAAAGAACTGAACTCACGCTGAATGTGTTCTCTGATAGAAATTGACTCAAATTTGAAATCAATAACAGAATTATAATATTTAAAATCTCCAAATTGTTTGAAACTAAACAATACATCTCTACATAATTCATGAGTCAAAAAGGAAGTTGTAAAAGAAAATTTTAAAAACCTCAAAGGAAATTTTAAAAACATAGAACTGAATGCAAATGAAAATATAGTTGACCTTTGAACAACACAAGTTTGAACTACACAGATTCACTTATAGACAAATTTTCTTCTGCCTTTGCCACCTGAGACAGCAAGGCCAACCCTTCTTTCTCCTCCTCCTCAGCCTACTCAATGTGAAGATAATGAGTATGAAGATTTATATAATGATCCACTCCCACTTAATGAATAGTAAATATATATTTATCTTCCTTATAATTATCTTAACAATATTTTCTTTCTCTATTTAATTATAAGAATAAAGCATGTAAAACATATAACATGCAAAAAATGTGTTAATGGACCATTTATCTTATTGGTAAGACTTCCATTCAACAGTAGGCTATTAGTAGTTACATTTTGGGGTGGTCAAAAGTTAAATGTAAATTTTCAACTCCATCGGGATTCAACACCCCAAGCCCTCACGTTGTTCAAGGGTCAACTATACAACATAATAAAATATGTCAGATGCTGCTAAAGCAGCGTGGAAGGAGAAATGTATTGCACTAAACTAAATTAAATACTAAATTAAATTACACATTAAATTACAACACTAAGCTAAATCTAATACTTATATTAGAAAAGAGGAAGGATCTTAAAACATTAAGCTTCTACCTCAAGAAACTAGAGAAAGAAGAGCAAATCAATTCAGCAATATATAAAAGGAATGCATTACACTATAACATTGCTATGTACCAACAATAATCATGCAGAAGCCAAAATTTAAAACACAAAACCAATTACAATCACTAAAAAGAAAATGAAACACTTCTTGGGTAAGGTCAACAAAACAGGTACAGGATATATGATAGTTTGGCTGTGTCCCTACCCAAATATCATCTTGAACTGTATAATCCCCATAATCCCCACCTGTCTAGGGAGAAACCAGGTTGGAGGTAATTAGATCATGGGGGCAGTTTCCACCATGCTGTTCTCATGATAGTGAGTGAGTTCTCATGAGATCTGATGGCTTAATAAGGGGCTCTTTCCTCTTCACACTTCACTCTTCTCTCTCCTGATGCCACATGAAGAAGGTCCTTGCTTTCCCTTCACCTTCCGCCATGATTGTAAGTTTCC
This sequence comes from Papio anubis, assembly GCF_008728515.1. Lineage (NCBI taxonomy): Eukaryota > Metazoa > Chordata > Mammalia > Primates > Cercopithecidae > Papio > Papio anubis. Next base: position 145,435,850 of record NC_044976.1, on the reverse strand, counting down.
TGAGGCCTCCCCAGCCATGTGGAACTGAGTCAATTAAATCTCTTTTGTTTGTAAATTACCCAGTCTCCAGTAGTATCTTTATAGCAGAGTGAAAACAGACTATAATGTATGTGCTAAAAATTACAAAATACCAATAAAGGAAGACCTAAATAGTGATACTTATACCATGTCTATATATTAGAGGACTCAACATAGTAAAAGATTTCAAATCACTCTAAATTCTTCTATAGATATAATGCAATTCCTATCAAAATCTAAACAAGATATATTGAAAACATCAACAAGCTTATTGTGAAATTTATATGGAAAATCACAGGCCCTAAAAGGTTTTTTATTTTTTGTAATTGAAATAGCAGGATAAAGTAGAAGGAGTCACTCTACTAGATAATACGGTTCACAGTAATCAAGAACATGTGGTATTGGTGGAAGGATATACACAGAATTCTGAAATAAATCAACATAAATATCTTCTACTAAATTTGACAAATGTGCAAACGCAATTCAGTAAAGGAAGGATATAACCTTTTCAACTAAGGGCCATTGGGACATCCACCGGCCAAAACCAAATCTCACACCTTAAAAAAATATTAACTCAAAGTGAAACATAGGCTTAAAAAAAAAAAGCCAGGGTCTCACTCTGTTGCCCAGGCTGGAGTGCAGTGGCATGATCTCTGCTCCCAGCAACCTCGACTTCCTGGAGTCAGGTGATCTTCCTACCTCAGCCTCCTGAGCAGTTGGGACTACAGGTGCACACCACTATGCCCGGCTAATTGTTTCTGTATTTTTAGTAGAGATGAGGTTTCACCAAGTTGTCCAGGCTGGTCTCAAACTCCAGAGCTCAAGTGATTTTCCCACCTTAGCCTCCCCCATAGCTGGGACTACAGGCACACATCACCATGCCCAGCTAATGTTTTGTAAAGACAAGGTAACCAGGCTGCTCTGGAAGTCCTGGGCTCAAGCAATTCACCCACCTCGGCATCCTCAAGTGTGGGGATTACAGGAATGAGCCACCATGCCTGGCCTGAAACACAGGCTTAAATTTAACAATATAAAATAAAATAACTTTTAGAAAAAAAATTCAGGATTTAAGATTAGGCAACACTTCACAGACTTGACATAGAAAGCACAATACATAAGAGGAAAGATTGATAAACTGGACCTAATCAATCTCAGCAAGACCCTGTAAAAAGAATAAAAACAGCAAGCTACAAATAAGCATCAAATTAGAAAATGGGTAGAAGACATGGGGAAACATCACTGAATAGGACACATGAATGGTAAATAAGCACATGAAAATATGCTGAACACCATTAGTCATTAAAGAAATGCAAAATAAAACCACAGTGATATATCGTCTATCAGAAAGGCTAAAATTTTATTTTAAATAGTACTAACACCAAATGCTACAAAGGATGTGCACAATCTGGAGCACTCATATGTCACTGGTGGAATTCTAAAATGGCACAGCCACTCTGGAAATGAGTTTCTTAAAACACTACACATGTAACTGCCATACGCTATTGCACTCTTGAGCATTTATTCCAGAGAAGCGAATATGCATATTAACAAAAACATCCACACGAATGTTTTAACTTCGTTACAACTCAAAATTAGAAATAACCTAGATGTCCTTCAATGGGTGAAGGGTTAAACAAACCATGGTACCCACATACCATGGAATGCTATGCTCCAATCAGGTGGACTATCAATACCCTTAACAACTTGAATGAATCCCTACATAATTATGTTGAGTAAAAAAGAAAGAAACGATCCCAAAAGAGTACATATTGTGTGATGCCATGTATACAACATTTTGAAAAGACAAAATTTTAGAAATAGAGTACAAGTGAGTGGTTGCCAGAAGTTTGGGACACCTGGGGCAGCAGTAGGGGAAGGGAAACAGTGGGCGTGGTTATAAAAAGGCAGCTTGAGGTGTCCTTGTAGTGATGGAACTTTTCTGCAACTCAGCTGTGGTGGATAAAATTTTTTAAAAATTGTACGTATCTAAACATATACACATAGGAATATATGAAAAATGGGAAATGTGAATAATATGGGTTATATCAATGTCTATATCCTGGTTGCAATATTGTACCATAGTTATAAAAGATGTTACTGATGAGAACAAAGGAGTGAAGGGGACATGGGATTTCTGTATTATTTCTCACAAGTGCCTGTGAACCTACGATTATCTTAAAAAAAAGTTTAATTAAAAATAAACAAATAGGTGGATATGTTTATGTCATAGATTATGGTGATACTTTCATGGGCATATATTTATCTTTAGACTCATTAAGTTGCATACATGCCACATGTTCAGACTTTTCTATGTCAATCAGACCTCAGTCAAGTGATTTCTAAAATATGCAAACCAACAAGCACTACCTGTAGTAGGCCTCTCCAAGTTCAGTACTCCCCAGTTTTCAAAATGTATGGGGTCCTGTGTTTCTCTAATATTTATAAATGTGTCTTGCCACCTACCTTGTTCTCAGATTGTTGCAGGTATTTCAGAGGATTAAATTATAATGGTCACCAGTTTTCTCAATATGTGTTCCCATAGATTTCATCTCATTTGCAGCTAATTCCTTTGATTGTCCTTTTCTACCTACCTTGTATTCAACCCAAACATTGAACACAACCGCTTATTATAAATTCCCTAAAGTGCCAGCACTCCAAAACGGTTACATGGAACATTTTGGCCAAATAACTGGAATAACACAATGGGTTTATAACCCAGACAACAAACAACCTAAAATTACCTACTATACATCCATAATCTAAACTTTCTTGGTCACCTCTACCACAGTGCAGTTGGCGTGAGCTGACTCTCTTCCTCAGGTTCCTTGGCTTTCCATCAAAGAAAACATGGGACTTGAATTTTGTCCCAAATCCCTAGCTATGTCACATGACTTCCATCTTTCCTTCCTCTCCTTCTTCTTTCCTTTCTTGCTTTCTTCTTTCCTTCCCTCTTTCTTTCCCTTCCTCTCTCCCCAGGTTGAAAACAATTGAACACTAAGCATAAGCAAAAACGAACCAATTTTTTTTTGTCCTTTTAGAACATACTGTTTGACTTTTTTTCAGAATTAAGTCATGTGATCATTAGAGGGCAGAATGAAATTGCTGTCTGACGTAAGACATTGTATATAGTTATATACGCACATTTATAAATACTAATAATTTTTCACAGTTGCTAAATAACTCTAAAATTAGCTAACCTATTAAAGGTTTTCATTCTTGGAAAAGTTGTCTTAATTTTTTTAATGTTGATTACTCTGTCTTTGGCTCATATGGATATTTAAACTTGCGTTGAACATATGCCCTTATTATGCATCCAGGACACTACAGCTGCATAGAATACTTTTGAATGTTGCACTTTACAGAGAGAAATGCCAAGGGAAACAGTAAGGAAAAATAAAACTATTCAAGTCCATGTTTAAATAAAGTCATATTCTCCATTCCATTACTGAGTGATACATTCCATAGGCCAAATTCTGCCCTAGGTTATATGCACACTGTTCTTTCTGACATTAGTGGGAATTGTTCATGTATAACTGAAGGCATCAGTTAGCCCTTTGGGCACAAAAATGACTACCCACAAAAAAAGCAAAAATAATTTAAGTCTTATTGTATTTGGCTTTTAGGTGAAAATGATATAATACAAATGACAATTCCATTAGATAATACAGGTTTTCAAAAGCACTACCATCGAATTCCAACCATTACAAATTTGACAGAATTACCATAGTGGCATTTTCAAGACTAGAGGTTGTTAAAAAAGAAATAAGTGGACATTGGAACATATTCTTCTATTTATAGCAATTTTCAATTTTAGTAGTATATGTAATATATGTCCAATATGATATTTGTATATATTTCCTTTTACATGTATTATATACTTTATAGCTATTGGCTGAGAAACCACCATTTTCTAGCAGAAATTATTAATTGCTAAATTCTTCTTCAACTGTCAGTTTTCAAGTTTAAATGTTAATTTATTCATGGCTTGCTGTAGGTCTTGATTGGAAGTGTTTCCATAGGGAAATTTTCACTGAACTTAAATTTTTGCTATAAAATATTAGACTGATAACATTCAGACTGGCAAAAGGTAAACACTACGGTGTGACTTGTGATAATCTTCTTACACACACTAGCTAAACAAAACTCTTTTTGAGTATTTACATATATTGTGCATACAGTAGTCCCCCTTTATCCATTGAGGATATGTTACAAGACTCCCAATGGATGCCTGAAACCGTGGACAGTACTGAAGCTTATATATGCTATGTTTTTTCCTATACATACATACCCAAGATAAAGTTTAATTTTTATAAATTAGGCCCAGTAAGAGATTAGCAATAACTATCAAAATAGAACAATTATAACAATATATTTTTTCAGAATTTCAAGGACAGAAGATACATTCTTACACTGTAGTTCTTAGTAACTTCAGCATACGATCTTTTTCTTTTGTTTGTTAAGTTGAGAGTGTTTACCATTTCACTTAAAAGAGGGACTTTATGGCTTCTTGGCATAGCCAAATTGCCAGCATTATTATTATTGCACTTTGGGGCCATTAAGAAGTAAAATACAGTTTCCCTGAACACAAGTAACAACTGTGATACAGCAACAGCTGATCTGATTACTAAGAGGGCTACTGTGTGACTGAAGGGCTAGGAGCATAGACAATAAGGAGAAGCTGCTGGACAAAGGGATGCTTCACCTCCCAGGCAGGAGGTGGCTGTGACCACCTGACATGTCATCACACTACACAGAACAGCACCCAATTTAAAACTTATGAATTGTTTACTTCCGAAATTTTCCATTTGATATTTTCAGACTGTGGTTGACTGTGGGTAACAAACAACAGAAAACAAAACCAAGGATAATGGAGTTCTACTATATACTAATGGCTACACAGTTTAACAAAAGCTACTAAATAGATTTGATTAGAAGCAGGTGAAACAATCACCACAAAAAGAATAAAATACCTAGGAATACAGCTAACCAGGGTGGGGAAAGATCTCTACAATGAGAGTTGCAAAGCACTGCTCAAAAAATAAGAGATGACACAAACAAACGTCATCGGTCTGTGTGACATCTCATGCTCATGGATAGGAAGAAACAATATCGTTAAAATGGCCATAATGCCCAAAGCAATTTACAGATTCAATGCTATTTCTATCAAACAAGCAATGACATTCTTTAAAGAACAAAAAAAGAAAAACTGTTTTAAAATTCATATAAAACCAAAAATGAGCCCAAATTGACAGACAATCCTACACAAAAAAGAACAAAGCTGGAGGCATTGCATTACTTGACTGCAAACTATACTACAGGGCTGCAGTAACCAAAACAGCATGAATCTGGTACAAAAACAGACACATAGACCAATAAAAAAGAATAGAGAGCCCCAAAATAAGGCCACCACACCTATAACCATCTGATCTTTAAGAAAGCTGACAAAACCAAACAATGGATAAAGGACTCCCTATTCAATAAATGTCGGGATAGCTGGTTAGCCATATGTAGAAGATTGAAACTGGACCCCTTCCTTATACCATATATAAAAATCAACTCAAGTTGGAATAAAGACTTAAATGTAAAACCCAAAACTAAAAGCCTGAAAGAAACTCTAGGCAACAGCATTCTGGACATAGGAAATAGGAACAGCAAAGATTTCATGACAAAGATGCCAAAAGCAATTGCAACAAAAACAAAAATTGACAAATGGGCTCAAATTAAACTAAAGAGTCTGCACAGCAAAAAGAACTGTCAATAGAGTGAACAGACAGCCTATAGAATGAGAGAAAAGGTTTGCCAACTATGCGTCTGACAAAGGTCAGATAGCTGGCCTCTATAACAAACTTCAACAAATCTACAAGAAAAAAACAAACAACCCTATTAAAAAGTGGGCAAAGGACATAAATAGACCCTTTTCAAAAGAAGACATGCATGTGGCCAACAAGCATATGAAAAAAGTTCAACATCACTGTCCATTGGAGAAATGTAAATCAAAACCACAATGAGAGATACCATCTCACATCAGTCAGAATGTCTGTTCTTTAAAAAGTCAAGAAACAACAGTGCTAGTGAGGTTGCAGAGAAAAAGGAATGTTTAATATGCTGATTGTGGGAGTATAAATTATTTCAACCATTAGGGAAAACAGTGTGACAATTCCTCAAACACCAAAAAGCAGAACTACCATTATACCCAGCAATCCCATTACTGGATATATACCCAAAGGAATCCGAGTCATTCTATCATAAAGACTCATGCACATATATGTTCATTGCAGCACTGTTCACAATAGCAAAGATTGTAGCCACCCTAAATGCTCATCAATGGTAGACTGACATTTTCTTTTGTTACACCCTTTTTAAATCCACCAGGGCAGGAAGAAAGAAAGAAAGAATGCCTGCGCCCCATCTAGACCAAAGGGGTATGGGCATCAGAATATTTTTTACAGTTTTCCAATAATGCTACTAATTTCTATAGTTGAGAATTATTACCCTAAACTGGAATCTAACTCATATGTGCTGCATATTCAAAATCTGATTCTCTTCCAGTATTTCTGTTTGGGAACAAGAAATCACTGCACCTACAATTATATAAGCAAGAAAGCTGGGATTCATCAACTCTCTTTCCCTCAAATTACACATTCCTTCATCAACACACCCTTTAGTTTAATTCTTAAACTTCTCTCAAAGCTGACCACTCATTTACGTATTCACTATTGTCTTCACGATCTAAGTAAGTAACACTTACGTCTGACTTGGGCCATGAAAATACCAGAACAACCCTTCTCACTTGTCTTCAGGCAAACCATTCTCTCTCACTGCAGCCAAGTAGTCTTTAGGAAAAGATAATCTGTGCATGTCATACGTTTTCCTTCATTACCCTCATGCCTCATCTCCTGTCCTTCACATAAAACATTTCAATAGAGTCCCATTTAAAAAATCTTAACATATCCAATGATTCTCTTTAACACATAGCCTCTTCCTACTGTTCTGTCCTCATTTCACACCGTGTCCCAGTTTGCCAGCTACACTCTAACCACCTTGGTCTTTTAGTCTATGTAACATATTTCTTTTTACACAAGGGCATTTACACTATTTGCTATGCATTTATGGAACGTTCTTATCAACTCTCTGCCCAGTTGGATCCTATGCATTCTTTTGAATAAATCTTACAATCAGTTGAATTGTGTCCCATCAAAAGTCATACTGAAGCCCTAACCCTATGTGTCTGTGACTCTGACCTTATTTGGGTAGTGTCTTTTCACTGTCATTGAGTTAAGATGAGTCCTACTGAATTAGGAAGAACCCTAATACACTACAACTGATGTCCTTATAAGAAGGGAAGGCACACACGATCAGAGGAGAGGACCATACGATAATGGAGGCAGAGGCTGCTACAAGCTAAGGAGCATCAAGGATTGCCGCCAGCTCTGTTCCTCATGCGGTAGGTGGTGGCTACCCTGGGCACTCCTGTTTCCCTTTCTGGGTTCCCAACCTTGCTGTGGGCAGACAAATCCCAGGAGGTAGCACAGTCACATACTCAGGTGTCTGTGCAAACACCAGATGCTGGAAGAGGCAGGGAAGGATTCTAGAGGTTTCAGAAAGAGCATGGCCCTTCTAACCTCCATAACTCTTGATTTTGGCCTTCTAGCCTCCATAACTCTTCAATAATAAATTAACTATTGTTTTAAGCCACCAGTTTGTGATAATTTTTTAGTACGGGCCTAGAAAACTAATATACATATTCAATAACATTTACTCAAGGAAGCCTTTCTTGACTTCAGTGGCTTGACCAAATCATTCTTCATATGATCATGTAGCACTTACCACAATTATAATTTTGCTTTTATTGGTATAATTATTTGATTGCTTATGCTCTGAACAGACTGTAAGCTCCATCATAGTAGGAAGTTACATGCTATAAAGTGTTTTAGCAGACATTATTTTCTTTACATATTCAAATTTATGGTGCAAGCTAAATAGGTCAAGTTTGTTTGTTTCCAATTTGTAATGGATATCCTAACATTTTGAGGAGTTACATAGTTTTCCCAGGGTTACACAATTTTTTACTAAAAGGTCAAGAATTAAAGCCTTGCCTTCTGCTTAAATATTACATTTTAAAATCACATGCCAAAAATGCACAGAGAATAATTACTTTTTTACTTGGATGGTTTTACCTCTTCCATAATTAAGTAGCAGTGCTTCCTTCTTTATATTTTATCATAATAAGGGTTGATTCTATATGGCATGGGTCAGGTGATCAGACTGGCTTAAGGGAAATATTCTTTCTTTAAGCCATTGTAGTCTATCCCAACTGCCATAAAACATGGAAATATTGAGCAGAACTTTATACAAAATTACATTCTGTTGTACAGTTAAACTGCTTGTATCAATGAAGGGCGTAGTTACAAAATACATTTAATTATTTGTATAAATCATATAAATATCTGAAGCATTACAAATGTTTATATTATAAATATGTACAAATATGTATAAATATACAAAATTACATTTACATTACAAATATATGTTTTCAGTTCTTTTGGGTTTCTGTGCCATTTTTTTTTTCAGTTTGGAGAATTTTGAAAACTATTGTTTAGATCTGCTCAGTGACCCAGGTTCATGGCAAGTTATTATTTTTAGTTTAAGGTCAGAGAAACTTGAGACTATAAATGTAGGCAGGTAGTTTAAATTTCCTAAGGCTAATTTTTAAAAATCTCTATAATGGAGATAATATAAGTCAATGGCATATAACTATTATTAACACTATATGAAACATGTTACAAGTATGTCACTATTTCATTGTATAACTGCAAGTATGTAACATGTTTCATATAGTGCACATAAATCAGTGATTAATAGCAGCTATGATAATTTATAACTGTTTTGAAAAACTTCATTACATTCTATAGATCTTAACTTATTTTAAATAACCCAAAACTATTCAGCTAACCTGAGCTGTTAACTCAGCTGGGTAGAAATAAAGAGAAGGCTTTGCACACAGAAACATTTAGCACACACATACATGCATACTTACACATGCATACACACACACACATACAGTCAGAGTTGAATGCAATGATATATTAAAGAAGTAATATGGATTGAGATTCTCTTGGAGTGGGAGTGGGGCTGGGATGTTATTCTTATGAGAATTCTATGCCCTAGAGCTTACTGAACTGAATGAGGAGGCTTCCATAAGGTGACATGGTTGTTTTATGTTCCCTCAATCAATAGGAACACGGAAACACCTTTATAAAGTGTGCACATGGGCATACAGTTCAGAGATTAATTGAGAGACTTGGTTTATCTATTCTAACAAATGTTGGTTAAATTGCATTTTCTTTTCCTCCAGAACCATCAATAGATTTTCTTTCTTAGATTGAATACATAAATCAAAAGAGCATACTTCATGAACGAACTATGATTATGAAACTCCTATCCTTCATCTATTGATTCCTAAAACTTTATTTACGCATGCATTTTTTTCTTCATTGTATCATATTAGAACTGCTCTTTTTCACACTATTGTAGCTAGAGTCATCTATGGCTCTTGAATTGTCAATGTATCAATGAGCCCTCAAAATAGCATAGAAGATGTGAACAAGCCCAATGCTAAATCATTTCTTGGTTCCACAGCTGTAGTATTTCATCAGCTTCAAATTGTAGTAATTGTCTTACTGCAGTTCTGCATAATTACTAGCAGGATGACTATACTGATGATTCTTTGATGCTATTTGTGCTATAAAATGTGTGGAACTGCTTAAGGCAAAATATATTTTCAAAGAAAACCGTAAAGTTTTACTTTTAAATGAAATGCCACTAAACACATCTACTTATTTCCAAATTGTTTTACTTACCAATCCATAACAAAATGCTAAAGTAAATTTTTTTACATATTTCAAAACTTTTATAAGAGTAATCAAAGGAAATCTTATAACTACACCGTGTGCTGATTCAATATGAAAACTAAGCTTTAAAATTTTTGCTAATATTATCAGTGTTCCCTATATGATAACAAAAAGTATGAATTGATTTTTTCTAGTTTTAGTATAAAAGATGGCATAATGAATTTTAGCTTGATATAATTTGAAATAGCCAATATATTAAACCCCATAGTAAAATTTCAGTTGGCAATCCTATCAGATTGAAGTCCCTAAATGAATATTAATTTAAACACTAATCATTTTCCAACAGGTTGAGGCTTTAAAATGCTAGTTGTAGAATGAAAGCTGTGAGATTCATTACCATAGCAATATTGAGCATTTTGTTTGTTTGTTTGTTTGTTTGTTTGTTTAGGAAATTCAATTTCCAATTTTGGTATGTCTGGATTTCCTGGCATCATTTCCTCCAGAGATTTAATTATTTAAAACCACGTTTTTTTCTGATTTTACTGATGGGAAGCTGGTACCAAGTGAACTGTCTGAGATAAAGCATAAGTTGAGATCTGCTAATTAATTTTATGTCACCAGGTATAAGCAAACCAGTATAAAATCACTATAAGCAGCGAAGTAAAATTCTGGTTTCTGGGCTATTCCACGAATAGAGTTGCATGTTTTAGTTTTACACATGCACAGAAACACACACATTGTATAAATTCATCAATTTGTGGCCATTTGGAAGATGGCTGGAAAATACACATATACATAAAGTGCAGGTTTGTAGTTTGAAACTTGACTAAACAAGATTATTAATCATTTGTTCTATCCTATGCCTAGCATGATAAAAGTCCCTAATCCCCAAATTAAATGGAGTTTAGATGCATTATATGATCATTCAACAGTAAGTTACATTTTGCACTAAAATATTTTTTCTGCAAATGTTCTTGCAGTTATACAATGGAATAGTAACAAGCTACATTTCTCTATATTTTGTCCATAAAAGCTAGCAAAAAAAAAAACCCATTTTTGTGTAAATACCAGACAGCATGGGAGAAGACAGAAGAACAGACTGATCATTGGTTAATGAGGCTGGCTCTGTCACTTACTATCTAAATAACCCTACACAGCTCAACAGCTTGCCATACTTTAATGACTTGCGCTACACTCCACACTCCACTTACTTTTTTGTGAAGAATTCAAGAGGCCCTCATTTCGTTCATCTAGTTCAATCTTATTATGTAACTGGGGAAACTGAGTCAAATGACTCAGTTTGAGACGTCGAGACGGGCAGGGTATAGGTGTGAGCCACTGTGCCCAGCTTCCATTACTTCTTATAACAATATTTAAGCAATTAGTACGTTCTTTATTAGACAACTATCATATGGATTCCTATAAATTTTATTTTTAAGACTACAGAGTAGCATAACCTAAATCAGATTTCCCAACTCCTAATCTCCTGTCCTTCCTGTCGCTTTTTTTTTTTTTTTTTTTTTTTTTTGAGATAGGATCTTGCTCTTTCATCCAGGCTGGATTACAGTGGCATGATCATGGGTCACTGAAGCCTTGACTTCCGGGTTTAGGTGATCTTTCCACTTTAGCCTCAGCCTCCTGAGTAGCTGGGTCTACAGGCATGCACCATCACACCTGGCTAATTTTTTAGGGTGTTTTTTTGTAGAGACGAGGTTTTGCCATGTTGCCCAGGTTGGCCTCGAACTCCTGGTTCAAGCTATCCATTCACTTCCACCTCCCAAAATGCTAGGATTACAGGCATGAACCACCACACCTGGCCTCCATTACTTCTTTTAACAACTTTTGAGCAATTAGTACATTCCTTATTAAAAATGTAGGCGGGGCACTGTGGCTCACGCCTGTAATCCCAACACTTTGGGAGGCCAAGGCAGGTGGATCACCTGAGGTCAGGAGTTCGAGACCAGCCTGGCCAACATGGTGAAACCCTCTCTCTACTAAAAATACAAAAAATTAGCCAGTGTGGTGGTGGGCACCTGTAATCCCAGCTATTCGGGAGGCTGAGGCTGAAAATCTCTTGAACTCGGGAGATGGAGGTTGCAATGAGCCAAGATCATGCCATTGCACTCCAGCCTGGGCAACAAGGGAGAAACTTTGTCTCAAAAAAAACACAAAAAACTATAATATGGATTTTTATAAATTTCATAATACCTTAAACATATTCAGACTGGTGTCCAATATAAAGGAACCTTATATAGATCTCCATTTTAGAGTAAATAATTGTTCTTCAATTTTCATTTGAGTATATCCAGATTCCCATAATGCTGGGTACCCCTCAAATAAGTGCTAGATGATTAAATGACAGATCTGAATGGTTCTAACATTTTGTGACTGTCTAGTTCTGTAGTTTTAATATAAAATTCAGAAGAGTTTAAAACTTTTGCAAAAAAATAAATAAAAGAGTGTACAAATCGAAAAGGACAAGTTTTCTCTTGATAGTCAAACAGTTATGAAATAAAGCAGTCTCATTAAATCATAAGTACTTTAACCTTTTCTTGAAAGAAGGGAAAGATTTAAAGATTTATGAAGAAATTTTGCCTAAACTAGGAAATGACTCATATTTGACATGTATTGAAATGATAATGCTGATTTCAATAGGCACTCTAAGAGCATTTTATTCCCAAGAGAGTAATTCAGTCATGGTTACCTCTCTGCATTTAGATTTTAAACTTTCTTTGTAAAGCTTTTAATGTACTACTGCCTGCCAAAACATGGCACAGTTTCACAGATAACACAAAATAAAGGCAAGTAAAGAGAATTTTTTTGTCATTGTTGATACAAAAATATGCAACAAACGTATCTATTTGGCATCTTCTGTAAAGATGGCATTGTCTTTGACAGTTTCTATTTCTACTTTTTTAATATTAAAACCCAATTCCATAGGACTGGTCAGTGGGCAGAATGGAGATTTCAAGACAATGGAAACTTCAAGACTCGGACAAATCGGTCTCCTATCTGTTAACTACTGAACACACGGAGAATAAGCATTGAGAGTCAAACCATCGTGGCCTATGGACAAGCCTTGATGTCAGACATGACGTCCCCTTTGTATATCATTTCAACTCTAGTTGTGTATGAAAACACTGACCCCTGCCAATCACATTTGCTAAACTCATACCTTAGTATCTGAAAGCCACATAACAATTATCAAGACCCTCTGAGGATGCACACTTATTATCTGCTTCACGATTTAAAAAAAGTGAGAAATCAAAGATAATTTTTATAAAATGAATGAGTGTGTAAGTGTCGTCTAGTTCAAGTGAGGTTCACATGAGCCACTGGATGGATGCTCATATGAGAGCTCACACTGGAAACTGTGGTACCCAGCACCCCGAGTGACATGATTTGGCTCTGTGTCCCTGCCCAAACCTCATGTCCAGTTGTAATCTGCAACGTTGGTGGTGGGGCCTGATGGGAGGTGATTGGAACATGGAGGCATAAAGCACTCATCAGTGCTTTAACACCATCCACCTAGTGCTAGTCTCCTGATAGAGTTCTCACGAGACCTGGTTGTTTAAAAGTGTGTAGTACTTCCCCTACCCTCTCTTGCTCCTATTCTGGCCACGTGAAGTGCTTGCTAAGCCTTTGTCTGCCGCCATGATTGTAAGTTTCCTAAGGTCTCTCCAGAAGCTAAGCAGATGCCAGAATCATGCTTCCTGTATAGCCCACAGAACCATGATCCAATTGAACCTCCTTTCTTTATAAAAAATTACCCAGTCTCAGGTATTTGTTATAGCAGTGCAAGAACAGACTAATACACCTGGTTTGAAAGGCAAGTGTGGCTTTAACTGCATTGGGCCATTCCAGTGCCCTGAAAAAGCAAAAGGATGAACCGTGCCTCTCTTCTGGAGACTGTAAATACCAGACATGTCACAGCTCTCTCAGCCTTTAGCAGCTTCTAAGGCTCATACAAACTGTGGTTGACAACTAAAATAGTAATATAACACCTTTTGAGTGCCTCAAGTGTAAAGTTCATTAGTTCTAAGGTCACTGTTTTAATGCAACAGACACATTTTATTCACATCATCAGTTGCTATCTGAGAAAGACAGCTGTAAAAATCAAGCTGGGGTATTAATACATCCATGACTAGTAAAATTAGTACCAGACAGCAAATGAGCCCTTACACATTTTTAAGCAAAAGAGAATATACTAACCCAATAAAACAAAAATTTTCTGAGGATATTATAATTACAGACAGCATTGTCTTTAAGTTTCTGTGAGAGCTTTTACAGCAATTTAGGGGGAGGAAATGCTAATATATTAAGAGATACGTCATTAGGTCATTTAAATATTTTTCTTCTTTAGTTATCATTTATACACACCTGAAATCTAAAAGATACTGCTGGAGATTTTGTGAGTAGATGCCATTTAAAGGAGAGAAAGGAAGACAAATCCTTGTGTTTAACCAAATGTTAAGTATTTTTTATTTTACTCACCTGCACACTAAGATGAATCCATTTCTTCACAAGAATTCTCTCCAGTGTCATTACTTTTATTGGAGGTTGCAAACCATTTACTGTACGATAATAAAACATGGTCTCTTTCTCAGATATTGTAAGTTTGAACACAATCTGCCCATCTACTGCCTTTTCAATAACACACCTTAGGAAGCAACCAGAAAAGAGAGAAAAGGTCAGCATCCAACCAAAAAGACATGCTAAGGTATTGTGCAGTTACAGTGGTGTTAAAATGACCCCAAACTTTGCTCAAAATGGTATACTATGAATAAGTGCCTGAATATCATTATATTCAATGCAAGCTTTATGCCAATGAAGAAATCCCTTTATTTCAATAAAAATAGAATTCTTATTTACAATATATTCCCCAAAGCCTCAGCACCCTTCATTAAAGATTCATGATGGAAACTAAAGTAGTTGAATCATTCCACAAAACTAACATTTAGGCTATTGGCTCATTAGTTCTCCTGCTATTTCTTTTAGAGGAAGTGGTGCAACACACTACAGGCCGCTTGAGTAGTCAGTCATCAGTGCAAATTTTTCTTTTTTTAACGTAAAGCAAATTTAGTGTCTATGGAAGGCTCTAAACTGGTAGCCATGAAGTCAGAATCGCTCTATTTAATTCCCATGGTGAAATAAAGAATGGACAGCTATAGTCTCTACTCACCCCATCAACTGGCCCAAAGCCAAAGCCAGTGTCTGTAAGATGACTGGCTACCTCTCTATGACCATACAGTCCAACTGAGGCACTGAGATCATGTTAAATATCTGAGGTGAAAGGTCATTCAGCCTTCTGGAACACAGTGAAATACGATTTTGAAAAAGTAGAAGAGTTTTCAGAAAACTTCTAGGTCTTGTGTCAGGGAAGTTATCAAATTATTTTAACTTATCTCTATCCTTATTAGAGTGACACAACTTTCAGACCTTGGATTCCTTTCTTCACATGGTTACCTCCTACTTAGCATTGGCATCTGAATGATTATGCTTGGTCCTGGCACCCTTCTTCTGGCTCAGGGTTGGTTGAGGTGTATCACTTTGTGCTCCCTTAACATACTGTGCTGCCTAGGTAATAGCACTCATCCATCTGTACCCTCCATTAGATCATTTAGATCGTGAGTATTCTGAGGATACACACAGACACCTAGTATACAGTAGTCTCTCAAAAAATGATGAGTTTGTGATAAAATTTGGTAGGAAGTATCAGAGAAGCAAAGGTATAAAATTGAGCCAATCAAGAACTACTGCTAAAGATGGTTTAAAGCTTTCCTTAAAGGGCACGTTTTTCACAGATAATTTCTTCTCACTTGCATCTATCACTTGCATCTAATTTTTCCTGTGTTGGGAGGTAAGAATAAGATTATAGAACACTAATAGTCCCTCTTTTACTGTCACAATTTTACTATATTTTGTATGTATATTTGGAATAAAGTTATAAGTGCAAGTATATTTTTAATTTAGGCAAATAGATTTACATGAAATAAAGGTTTTATATAAGTAGAAATAAAAGTTTTATATAAATTCTGCAAATTGTATATTTAACCCTTCAGTAGTTGAATATTTCTAATTTACTGAAGTGAGTTTGTTTTTATCCCTACCCATCAGGTCTTAACCTGAAAAGAGTTTGCCCTATTCATTTTTCTTCAGTTTAAATCTACGAGTGAGAACTCGACCATTACTCAAGAATGTATTTACCAAATGCAGACTTATTTCCCCAAGCTTACTGAAAATGCATTTCTTAATATGTTATTGATTATCTTCCTTGCTATTTTGTTTGCTTGTAAACATACTAGCTTTGGTAGATAATAAATGTGAGAGGAAGGCAGGTAGCAAAATATTTAGGAACTGGATTTATTCTGCTCCTGAATAAACAATAATTGGATAATCCATGTTTTGTTTGTTTTACTTATCTAGTGCAAACACCCCGAAATTCCCCCAATTCCCAAAGGTATTTTAATTTTGAAAATGGAAACGACCTTGATACAAGGAACTCTCAAAACCATTAACCATGTTCTTCCAACCCTGTAAATACTTCTCTCTTATTTATACAAAATGATGTCAATAGAAGATGAATTTGGTACAGATATGCCTCTACAAGCTCAGAAGGATATTTTATCTTAGCCCTATTTGTTGAAAGACAATGTTTTAAGACTCTTCGGATACTAATTATATAAACTGAGTAGCTTGAATTTACTAGAATTTCAAACAGTAAGAAAACAAGGTTTTCTTTGAGGAGAGATATAGAAATTGGAATGGTTTGTGATTAATTTTCTGATTAATCCAAATTTAAAACAAAATGAAGACATGCCAACTTTCACTTGGCAAATTGAAACTAAACACCAAAGATATTTAAGTCCTATTTGCTTATGAGATTGTAATACTTTTCTGGTTTGTTTCACAAGTTTTTAGATATCCAGTCAACGCTGTCACACAAAGAAAATGTCAAGAGAAAGGGCCAAAAGCCCTCTAGGAAGACAAAAGAAAAGCAAAAATTCCTCAAAATGATCCTATATATTAAAATCTTCAAGTTGGCAATAAATATTTAGGAGAAACTCGTTAGATATCAGCTTGAGAACAGATTACAGAATGAAAACTGGTGATTAAATAACAAAAATGGCAGTAATAAGACCCAGACTCATTGAAGGCATTTCTCTGGGATGAACAGCATGAAAGCTTTTGAGAATCTCTCACATTACCTACATATTTCTTAACTAATTGGAAAATGAAAACACCACAAGATAAATAACTAAAAGCTGTATTTTTTTAGAGATGGGGTTTTTAAAATATATTCAATTTATATTACTGAACATCTTCCATGAGTCAAACAAGACAGCTCTTCTTAGGGAAACGAGGATGAAGAAAACAGTCCCGAGGCCTGAGAGAACTATATGGCCAATGAAAATGTTATACCCTAGTAAGGAAATGTTATTTATATAAACCCAGATCAAGATTTTGAAAATATTAATTATTTGCATTGTGAGTTTCCAGGCCTTAAAACTCACTCTGAGTCTGGTTTAGGCTTTGGAGGCTAAGACCAAAGGTCAAACTAAGCTGTAGAAAATAAATGATTCCTGCACAAACACATTTGCCTGCAATAAACTATTTTAACACATTTTTTTTTTGTCATGGTCTACTTCAACCATAGAAGAGAAAAAAAATTAAATGGGGAAACAACTAGAAGAGTTAATCTTCAATAGCATGAATTCTATATTGTTAGCCTTCACTTCTGGTTTGGAATTCAGACTGCAATGATCTTCACTACTACTGGCTTTTGGAACCTAGGAAAGCTTATACCCACACTACTACTTACATTACACCTTGTTGCTCAGGTTTCAACCATACAGCTAAAGTAAATGATGCCATCAGCCTTGGAGAAGGAGGAGAAGAAAAGCAGTTCTTGTGATTTCCAAAAACAAAACTTGTAGAATTGCTATGGGAGTTGGGATGCAGATCATTCTTGTCCGGTGTGATGCAGCTGAGGCCTGCTGAGAAAAGGGCAGTGTAGGTAGGGTGTGAAGATCTGTATGGGCAATCCTGAATACAAAACCGCTGGGAACAGAACTGAATACTTTCAGCAGCAGCAGAGCTATGACAAAAAGTGCTTCGGTCTGGGAGTCCACATACTGCTTGCGTTGGCACGATGGAAACATTCTTGAAAGCTCCCACGTTCTCCAGCCTTGGGAAAAGACCTCGTGAGTCAGCCAAGGATATCGAAGCAAAATAGGCAAAGATCAACATGTCAATGACCTGAAACAAGAAGCCAGAGCCCATAGAGCTCATAGAGCCAAGAACCGGGCAATTCATGTTTACAGAAAAGCATTCTCCTCCTGATAAAGCATTCCTAAAGAAATAATCAGGCCCACGCCACTTGCCAGCAGTACTTTAAAGCAGGGTACTTTAAGTGATGTTGCGATGCTCCATTTTCTGGAAACTGCAGACACGTTTTCAGAGTAAGGTAATACCAACGATGTTCTTAGCAATGGCGAAGACATGAGTAGCAGCTGGTATCTGGGAATCAAAAACACAGATCATCAAGGGAAAGCTGCTGCATCTTTAAAACTGAAGCTCATCCCAGGCATGAGGACTTTGAGCTCCTAGAAGCAACACTACTGAACTTCTCAAAAAACATTTTGAAGCACAGTGCTCAGAGTAAAATACTCATTCTTTTGGTAAATCTCTTGATTGTAATGGGCAAATCAAGCACTTTATAAGTCCACAGGACAACCAGTAATATGTATAACCAGTTACATATATATAACTATAAATAATGTATTACATATACGGTAAGTTTATGTTGTTACTTCACCCCAGGGAATTAGCAATAGCATTACCAGCTCTACTTAACAAGGAAAAGAATCTTGTAGATTTTCTTTACACATGCACTGTACATTGTAACCCAGAGCTAACTTGCAGATACTCAAAATAAAGCTGGCAAAGCACTTTGGGCCTTTCCCCTTATCCCAGCATGTACAGCAACTTTAAGCTCAGAGTAAAGCTGATTAGAAACCCAACACCATCTGTCTGTCCTATTTTAATATTTAGCAAAATGTTTGTGTTTCCTCATATGACTATGAATTTGTAGGTTACATATGGATCCCTAATATTGTGCAAGTAATTGTATTGATAAATAAGCTGAGTTACCATTTCTTTATTGCATTTCAACCAGTCCCCTCAGTGTGACAAATGGCTCTTCAACAGGACCGCTGTCCCTTGTTGCCTGGCAACGCTGCTGTAACCCCTGGTTACTCTTAGCAAATAGGCTGTAGCAGCAGGAATGCTGGAAGGAAGACTTGGGTGCCCAGGTAAAGTATTCTGCACAGCAAACACTTGGTTACCTGAAACTCAGAGCGTAGTCTGCTTGGTGGCCCTCTTGGAACTGAGCTGCCCAACCTTTCCGCTGGTACCTCAAGCAGTGGGAGGGACCTGGATGGGACCATGCATACATAATTTTAAAGTAGCAGTACACCTTATCCTGTAATCCCCCCTCTTGCCCCTCCTCTTTCCTGCTCTCATGCACCTTAATCCATTTAATTCCTTAATCAAAATGATCTACCACTATTAAACACCACACAAGGAATAATTTCCAGTGTTCTTTCTTTTTGGGGGAGAAGAGGATACAAAATGGAATTCTAAACTTTTATGTATTGATGCTCCCAAAGCTTGGCCCATCGATAGAAGTTTCTGTTGACTATTCAGTTGTTGCTGTATCTTTCACCCAGGATACCCTCTCCATAATACACGTTTCTTTAGATTACGAGTAGCATCTGATGTGATCTCTAAATGTTGGGTTTGGAAAATCAGTGACTTCAATTAAACTAAACAAGCAATGGAATTGCTGACTTTTTGGCTGCTTAATTGGATAGGAACATGTGTGTGTGTGTGTATGTACACATTTGCCGTCAATTCTATAGAGTTTCAATTACATCCAAAACTCTCTTCTCTGCCATCTGGGACATCTCATCCTAGGTGAGAAATATTCTAAACCAGCTAATACTTATAGATTTCCCTTAGTATTGTAAAAATGAAAAATTTGTTTGGGAAATAACTGGTCAACTGTGATTTCGTTCTCTATAAGTTATCTTATTTATAGTAATGTTTAGAAATGTTTTATGGTGTTTCTTTTTAGTAAAGCAGCCAGAGACAAGCCAACATTGTTCTTTCTCAGATTCCCTTTTATTTCTCTCCCAGAAGAGAGCTGGAAACCACAATCCATTTATATAGCAATTTTATCAATTAGCATTAGTTGCTTCCAGAAGAAACCTTTCTTACCTTTTGTCAAAATGCGCTATTACATTCTTACTGGAAAAATTTTTATTTAAAACCAATTTTAGGGCAGAGCACAATGGCTCACACTTGTGCCTCCTAGGGATTTGGGAGGCCAAGGCGGGAGGGTTGCTTGAAGCCAGGAGTTCAAGACCATGCTGTGCAACATAGTGAAATCCCATGTCTACAAAAGAAATTTAAAAAAAAAATTAAGCCAGGCATGGTGGCACACACTTGCAGTCCCAGCTACATGGGATGCTGAGGGAGGGTTGTTGAGCCCAGGAGTTCGAGGCTGCAGTAAACTATTATCACACCACTGCACTTTAACCTGGATGACAGAGTGAAACCCTGTGTCTAAAAAAAAATTTTTTTAAACCCAAATCTTAGTATAAAGTCAGCTAATTTGTAAGGGCTTCTCAGAACTTGGGAAACTATCTTTGAAAATAGGTATAAAGAGCACAGTGAATTAGACAAATGGATTATTTAGACCTGCTACACAACATGAGGTCAACCTATTTTCAAACAAGGTATTCAATGGCTGGCTTCTCTTTATATCTTGTGAATCCAATAACTAATTCTAAATTTTTCTAAACTTTTATTTTAGGTTCAGGGGTGCATTTGGAGGTTTGTTACATAGGTAAATTGTGTGTCATGGGGGGGTTGATGTACAGATTATTTCATCATGTAGGTAACAAGCATAGTACCCGATAGGTAGTTTTTCAACCCTCCCCCTCCTCCCACCGTCCAGCCTCAAGTAGGCCCTAGAGTCTGTTGTTCCCTTCTGTCTGTCCATGTCTAACTCTAATTTTTTACTGTAGTGTTTCAACTTATCTTTGTCATTCCTGGGATAAAAATTCTTCTACCCCATAACAACTCCTGCTTTGTATAGTAGGAAATCATGACTCAAATGGATAATCTAAGATTAGCAACTCTACTCCACATTAAGAAACTCTGCCTATTATTTGCAAAGGCAAACAGTGGATTGACAGATCCCTCAACCTTTGCAATTCAGGACTATCAATCCTGAGGGTGCACTGATAAATGAATTAGACACTAAGAGTTCCATCACCCCTATAAGTGCCCGGGAAATAAGTACAGATTTCTTAAAAGGAAAGTAGATGTATATGGGGGGCACATCTAGTTAAACATATGTAGCCATGGGCTATTTCCTTTCTTGACATTTCTGTGGATTCACCTGGTAGTTCTGGTCTACATAAGCTTGTCTGAGGCTGGATGGTCTGACTCGTCCTCACTCATTTAGCAGTTGTTTTGACCGGCATTGGAGTCTACTCCAGGCTCATTCTGGTAGCAGCAGAAAAATTTCCAGCAACATAAGGTGGGAGGCCCTAATGTGAAAGTATTTTCAAGCCTCTGCTTACATCACATTTGCTAAGGTTCCATTGGCCAGAGCAAGTCATGTGACCTAGCACAGATTCAAGGGTTTTGAAATAAACTCCACTTATCAAAGGCTGAATGGTAAAGTCACACTGCAAAGGGGAACATAGCTAACAGGAACAGAAAGAATTTGTGAATATTTTGCAAGCTACCACAGAGTAACTAGCAACTTCTTTTTCCAGTTGTAAAAACACCAAGTCACATTGCATCAGGATTTCCTTGTTTTGAAAAAGTCAAGAAAATGATGTTTTACTTAGACAACTATAAGCAAGTTCTGCTCATTAGTCTGGAAAAGCTTACTATAATAAGCTTATAATCAGCTTAGTTTTTCAAGTGCTTGAGGCTTAGCTCTATTAATGGAGAAAAAACAAGGGGTATCACCTATTCCTGAGTATTTTGGCACCCATGGATTTACTACTAAAATTGACTAACTCTGGCATAACTGATCAATATAAAAAACAGTGGATGTATAAGTAATGTTATATATAAAAATAGAGGTATAAACTACAGATACAGTGTGATTACAAATATTAGAAAATATTGTAGATAATTTTATGACAATTAACTTGAATTCTTGAACAAATTAGACAAATTCCTAAAACAATTTCCAACCTAAGCTGATTCTAAGAAGAAAGAGTTGGAAATAACCCAAACATCAATCAATCAACTACAGAATGCATGAATAAATTATGGTATAATCATACATTTAAATGACATAACACAATGAAAGAAAAATGAGCTACTGTTACAAGCAACAACATGGATAAATCTCACAGACACGGTGTGAGTGAAAGAAGCCAGATGCATCAAGAACATGCTGTTTGATTCCATTTATATGAAGTTCAAACATAGACAAAGTTAATCTTTGGTGACAGAAGTCAGAATAATATCTTCTTTAGGGCAGAGGATCAAATGGAAATGAGTTCAAGGAAGCTTGCAGGAGCGCTGGGAATAGTATTCTGTATCTGAATATGGGTTGCATTTACACAGGTGGACACATTTGAAAGGAATTCCTCAAGTTATACACTTAAGATGTATACACTTCATGCCAATTATACTTCAAGAAAATAAATTATCATTAAAAATGAAAATATTAAACATAAATTATTTTATTCACTAAATAAGCAGTCTGTTGTTAAATTTCTTCCCTGAAAGAAAACAGTGGGTCCAGATAGTGATGTAATTAGTTATACTAAACATTCTGGGAAAATGTAATTCCAATTTTTTACCCTCTTGTTAAAGCAATAAGAGGGACTATTTCCCAATTTATATTGCTTTCTCTTTCTCGCAACTTATTTGATGAGGCTAATATAACCTTGATATTTAGGAAAAACGGAAATACATGAGAAAGAAAAATTACTGGCCAATTCCGTTTGTACACATAAATACAAAAAAAATTCTAAATGAAACATAGACAAGCCGAATCAATGAATGTATACAAAGATTAAGTCTCCTGACCAAGTCTGGTTTGATTTGCAAAACTGATTTGAATTAGAAAATATATTGCTATAATTGACCATAAAATACCTTAAAGGGAAAAATTCATATGATTTATTTAGGACCAAAATCCTGACTAAAGGATTTATTTATTTAGGCCAAAATACAGAACAAACTAAAAACAGAAAGAAGTTTCTGTAACTTAACATAGGTCATTTGCAAGAAAACAACTAACATCATGAAAAATAAAAACCTTCTTTATAATAATTAGCATTTTTTTTTTTAAATCAGGAGTGGAACAAAGCCACCACTACTACTGCCTCTATTTAACATTTTGGTTGCCAGTGAATTAAAATAAGGAAAATAAATGCTAAAGGAAAAGTACTGGACATGAGATCATCAAATGTGTATATCACTTTAAATAACATAGTCTAAAGATAAATATTTGACCTAGGTGTCTGGAGGAGAAGATGTACACATGACAAATGCTGTCCACCATTTTTTTACTGTGTATACACACACACGTGCGCGCACACACACACACACATATATATATATACTTTTTTTGAAGGCACATACCATTTTACCCATTGTCAAAGTGTCTATGACTTGCTTTATCTAATGAAATGTGAGAAGTGACATATGCCATTACCAAGGTGAAGCTACAAGTACCAGTGTGCATTTACTATGTTTTCTCCTTCACTAAATAAAATAGGAATAGTGGGAAAGGCAAAGGCATAGTTGGCAATTTTGAAATTAGGAAATTAATATCCCATAAGGAAGGAGAGAGAGGCAATGGGGATAGGGAAGGGGAGAATAGAGGTAAATTACTGGGCTGTTACTGAAAACAGTACAGAAAGGAATATGACTGCGAGCATCAGCAGATTGATCCTAAACAGAGGAGGAAGGTGAGGTAACACCTCTCAGAATCTGAGATAGGTAGGCTAAGGGGTACCCATTCCGACTGGTGTGCTTTAAATATATGTCAAGGCATATTTAATGAGGTAAGAAAAATCAGTTTATTCTTTCCTTCACCCCATACATTTTCTTTGTCTTTTAAAATTACACAAGTAATATATGACTACTGTAGAAAAAGATTTCTTTCAAGCAACATGGAGAGACAAAATTGAAGGCTTCACCCACCTCCCACTATCATCTATCCATTATGCCTCTTCTGTTAGAATTGTGACTTTTTCTATACACATGAAATGCATGTATACAACACAAAACAGATTCAATATTCTGAAAAATTTAGCCAGTCTATTTTCAGAAATTTCTATTTTCTTCTGTGATTTGTTTGAACCAATACATTTCATTGCAGTGCTTAGATTTCAGACAGCAAATTAAATCAGTTTTTTCTTGATGAGCAGCAATAATGCACACATCATTACGCTGTTTCTGAATTCTTGCTAAGCTTGGTAATACCTACAAGGTAAAATTTAAGAAATAGTATGCAAGCAAATGTGACGTGCCATTGGTAGGTAAAAATTGAAGAGCCAGTGCTGAAGAGGTCCTCTCCCTTGATGTGTCAATATTGAAATGTAGCACCCATCATCCAGGTCTGTGAATGACTACAATACCCAGAATACCCTGAGGATCTGTGATGAACAGGTAGCATGAAGATCATGCAGAAACAAACCCATATGGTTTTCAACCACTGAGATGTTAAGACTGTAATGACAATATAGACTCTCCTTATGTGATGCACAGGGCCTGCTACATTACACCATCTTGCTCTACCTGCACTAGGAAAATCACTGACACTCCTGTCCACTGGACTTGGGAGCAAGGTTTGATACACTCAGTGGACACTAAGCATTACCTAATCTGCATCCATATAAACATACTTCCTTCAGTCGGCTGATAGGCCTGACCTTGCAGATTAGAAGCAGCTACTTGTGGTGCCTGAAAGGGAGTGATTGTATCTTTAATTTCTCAGTTATAGCTGAGGAAGCAGTAGTGATTTGGCCCACAAGTGGCTAGAATTTCTTTAGAAATGTTGGACATGGTTGGAGAATAAATATATTTTTAAGACAAAACTAACCACAATCTTCTCAGATGGGTCTTACATATAGAGATAATTCATTTTACCAAGTACTAGCATATCATTCTATCAAGCAAAACTCTCCAAGAGATAGAGGAACCTCCCAAACAAAGGCCTGTGGGAAAAAGATGACAGGTATGGGCATGGCTGGAACTCAAGCAGCAGAGGTTATGCAAAGTCAAGTCAAAGAAAACAATCAGAAACACTGGCAGGGGGATTATGTGTGAAACTGTCAGTCAAACACCCCATCTAGTAGAGAAGTAGGAAGTTCCCCTTTATACCATCCACACTCATTCATATAAGTCTCAGGCAGAAGCTGCATGATGATTCTAGGAAATCTCCCAGTATCCCACATAAGGGAAGCCTCCCTCCTTGGAGGTTACAGATTCACCCAGGCGCTCAGTGGAAGTTGATTTCTTGAAATTGGTTGATCCCCAAAGCCAGGTCTAGAATCCAGATAAGAGAGTATTTGCCTCCTAGAGAACTTTGTAAATTTCAGAACCTGTCACAGACAAAAATAAAACAAGACATAAGGAGATAAGCCACATGGCACAGCACTAACTGATGGGGTAGCCAGAAACTTGCCCTCTGGGCCATTGAGGGCTAGGGAGGCCACAGTGAAGGAATGTTTTACAACCTGAAGAGGCAGTCAATGAAAAGACTAGCAAAGTACCATGTCTTGCTGTTGTTGCTCTGCCTTATCTCCCACAAGATCAGAGAAGACAATGAGGGACATAGTATGTTTAAGGGAGATTTAAAAAAAAAAAAATTTAATGGGTCATATACCTTCCATCACCAAGAGAATTATGAGAGGTAAGAACATGTAGTGGTTAAGAATGCAAACCGGCCTGGATGCAGTGGCTCACTCTTGTAATCCCAGAACTTTGGGAGGTCAAGACAGGAGGATCACTTGAGGTCAGGAGATTGAGACCAGCCTGGCAAAACCCCGTCTCTACTAAAAAAAAAAAAAACACAAAAATTAGTCAGGTGTGGTGGTGCATGCCTGTAATCCCAGCTACTCAGGAGGTTGAGGCAGGAGAATCACTTGAGCCCAGGAGGTGGAGGTTGTGGTGAGCCAAGATCGTGCCATTGCACTCCAGCCTGGGAGACAGAGTAAGACTCTGTCTCAAAAAGAAAAAGAAAAAAAAAAAGAATGCAAACTGCAGCCTGGGTTAGAATCTTGGCTCCACCAACTATTAGCTGTGTGTTCTTGGGCAGGTAAGTTAAGCTCTTTTGGCCTTGATTTCTTTATTTGTAAAGTGGGAATACTATTACCCACTTCCTAGAGGTGTTGAGGGGTTCAATGTGAAGAATGTTGCTCCTGATCTACATGTGAAAGAAAATATTTAAAAAACACACAAAAAATGTGAAGAATGTAGAACAATGACCAGGTTCTTGCTGTAGCTCTCTTTGGGTATTATTTTTTTCCAATTTAGAGTTACCACATTTTCTATAATTGTACATGAAAGATAATAGAGAGAATAAGGACATTTGGAGGATAGACTACCCTACATTTCTCTATCATCACAGTATACCAAACACTTTTATAGATTACCTTGTTTGATCTTTATAACAACACTACAAATTGGACAGAGCCTATATCACTCCCAGTGTACACAGGAAGAAAATGAGAACCGGGGGTTAAGTGGCCTAGTTAAAGTCACTTCATTGACAAGTGGAAAAGCCTGGGAAAAAGTCCAGATTATCTAGATTAAGCCTAGTACACATTTAGGCCCCTACACTGAGGCTGAACTGATCAGAGGTTTTGTGGACGTGATAAGGTGTTGAACTATGCCTTGAAATCTGAGGATTTTTGTAGACAGAAGAGAAAACAATGAGAATTTCATGTCACATGAACTGAGTTTGGAACAAGATTGTACTACATTTGTGGGACTTTTTCTATAGAAATATGTTGAGTAACAGAATTCAGCTCTCAAACTTAGAACTTACCGGATCTCCAGATTTTTCTGAAAATTTCCAGAGCATTAATAAGTGCATTATAAGTAATTTGGAGGAGCTTCAGTTTTTTATTCAATACCTGGGTCCTAGTAATTCATATTTTATTGGCTTGGTCAAAATTTTTCAACACATGTTTTTATACTTCTTAAATTATGCAAACTCTCAGGTACTCCAAGGTTGTATTTGTTTGAGGCATAAAAGCTTCATGTTGATATTTCAGGTTAGCCTGGGACAAGGGGAGAACTTGATACCTTTGATAGCATGTGGCAGGCCATCTAATTCCTGTCCATTCATTCTCCTCAGCCTGGGCAAGGACCCAGACTGAGTCTGGCAGGTGAATTCAAGAGTGGCTTTCGAGGTCTGAGCCTGGCAGTGAGATAACAGCTGCGAAGCAGTATGGGACAGGTAGCGGCAGGCAAGTTAATGGCTGGCGAGCAGGACAAAGAGGTGGGTGTGGATCTGAAAATGAAAATGACACAATGTGGAGGGGGACAGCAGGCAAGCAGAGCACAGAACTGAGCTCAAGCCAAACAGGCAATCAGCAGTAATTAAGGGTCAAGTTTCTACAAAGAGCTATGCTCCTAGCAATGACATGGTCCCCCTTTCACGAAGTGTGAAGGCGCTGGATTGCCTGAAGCCCATGAGTGTGTGGTTTTAAAAAATGTTTTTCAGAAGGTGACAATATATTGAGGGAGGAAATGTGACAAAAACATCAAGATTCAGGGGACAGTAAAGTAAGCAGGAAGGGTGGTATGTTGGGTCTTAGAAACTCAATCCATTTGAATAACACTTAACACAGTCCCGTGGAGTGGAAAATATGTGCGACATTTGGAGTGAAATGGAAGACATAAAAGTCATGATGATGGGAACAAAAATAGTTTTGTTTGGTAGAAAAAGCAACATCGAGTGTTTGAGAGCTTTTTTTGTTTTAGTTGAAAGGAAATCATAGGGAGTATGGTCTATCAATAAACTCTTTTAATAAGGTTCTATAACTTCTTTTCTATGTGATTTACTCATGTGGTTTATTAATATTATTTTTTTGGTTCAGGAGACAAAGCCTTCAAAGACGAGAAAAGCAAGAATTAGAAAAGTGATCAGGATAATAAAAGTTGAGCAAAATGCATTGGCAGTACAGTGTCTAAGACATTTGCAAACATCATCATTATCAGTATAACTACAACAATGTGAGACGTAAGATATTTTACTGAAAGAAAATTAAATATGAGAGAAGTGACATGATACTCAACTCTGATGGGGCTAATTACTGTTAGTGCTTGAACAAAAATCCATGTCCCCTGAGGACCAGATCAGCATTTTTACCTCCTTCCATACCCACAAACATATTAATGTGCTATGTAAAACCAAAATATTCATGAAGAAAGGAATCAAAGAACATGAGTATGTAAGAAATCCTTTTGAAACAGTAACAATGCTAATAATAATATTAATTGAGTACTTAGTATGTGTCAGGTATCATGTTAGAAATACTATGTCATTTAACTGGGTGTGCTGGCTCACACCTGGAATCCCAGCACTTTGGAAGGCCAAGGCAGGCAGATCACCTGAGGTCAGGAGTTCAAGACCAGCCTGGCCAATGTGGCGAAACCCTATCTCTACTAAAAATACAAAAATTAGCTGGGAGTGGTGGCATGCACCTGTAATCCCAGCTACTAGGGAGGCTGAGACAGAAGAATTGCTTCAACCCGGGAGGCAGAGGTTGCAGTGAGCTGAGATCGTGCCACTGAACTCCAGCCTGGGCAACAAGGCAAGACTCCATCTCAAAAATAAAAACAAAAATAAACAAACAACAATAAAAAGCCCAGAAATACTACGTCATTTAATCTATACAAAATCCTCAAACAATAATATTCCCACTACATGAGAATTTTGAGATTTGAACATATATTTACATATGAATGTTGAGACTCATATATATGAGAATGCTGAGGCTTGGACAGTAAATAATTCATTAAAGTCTGACAATTAATGTTTAGCAAGAAAAAGAAAAGATTCAAATCAAACTCCATCCGAACCTTTATCACAATGCCAGTTGTCCTTGAAAGCAACAATCTCAAAGGACATTCTAAGATTAGACATTTTCTTATATTCTAAATGTATCCTCTAAA
The DNA here is from genome assembly GCF_008728515.1 of Papio anubis. Classification (NCBI taxonomy): domain Eukaryota; kingdom Metazoa; phylum Chordata; class Mammalia; order Primates; family Cercopithecidae; genus Papio; species Papio anubis. The sequence continues at coordinate 145,406,745 of NC_044976.1, read as the reverse complement.
GTAATTTAGGTGATAGTGTAACAGAGTGCCTGGAATACTGTGGATGTTTACTGTCTGGTGAATGGATACTAACCCTAAGACAACTCTTGAAATTAAGCAGTGACCTTTTGCTTTAAAAATAAATAAATAATAAAGGACTTTGTTTGAGGGCAAAAGGAAAAGCCCTTAGCTTAACTGAGATCCACATAGGTGGCCCCGATGGACTGTAGTGTGCTCAGATGCCTCCAGTTCTATTGTTCTAGAACAATATTAGTAGATCACTTTCAGAAGGATCATCTGAGAAAAAGCCATGAGGTTGGAAAAAATGAGGAGGAAAGCACAGTTTTGAATGAGTACTTGATGCGATTGAAGTTATTGGTAATAAGGGAATCACTTTATGTAGGGGCAAATGAATCGACTATAATTTTAACCTAAAGTGCCACTATAGGGGCTGTAAAATTCTTTCTACTTGGATAAATATTCTCTATTTGAATTGCAGCTTGCAGTGAGAATGTAATAAAGAGGAGCCTAACTTGACAAGACGCTATGACCACAGAAAAGCTCTTTGTTAGGCAGTTGCAGGGCTGGTTGGTCACCAGAACTGAAATAGAACAGTACAGTCTGCAAATGACCCACCAAATGTAGCTGCAGTAGAAAGACGCCAGTAGTATGGGCAAAGGCCAAATGGGACAGATAACAGGGAAGGAGATGGGGCACAAGGAAGAATCACTGGAAGAATGATTGAGGGACTCACTATGTCCTCAGCAGCTCAGTCAAAGAAAGGGCCACTCTGCATGCTGGAATGACCCAGGTCTATAATGCAGACGATAGCTGGGGTATCAACCCACAAGCTGAGAGCCATGCTCTGGGCTCCAGATTTAGCATCAGAAGAACCTGCAAAACAAAAATCCATGACAAGGCTCAACAGCTTTCAGAGTTCCTAAAAGCACAAACTTAGAGTGAAGAGGGATGTGGAAGTCTGGCAAGAGAGAAGAAAAGAGAGGAAAAGAAAAGAAAAGAAAGAGAAAACAAGAGAGTCAGAGGGAAAATAAAAATAATTTGGCACAAACCTAATAAATACAAAATTGCCTTTAAAAGTCAGCATTCTATTAAATATTACACCATTGTTAACATGTTGGCTCAGCTTATTCTTGTCAGGACAAAATATTGAAAAATCAAGTCTACCGATTTTGCCTCTAGGTGTAAAGAGAGAGTCTGCACCAGCAGCAACTGCTCTGTACCCAGTACTTTGCCACTTCAGCAGGCTTGGGACACTCCTGTCTTAAGCCACTTATAGCATTTTGTTTCTTAATTTTTTCCTCTTCAATTACAGACACAGTAGTTCCCCAACATGATTTAACAAGCCAGGAGGAGAGATGAAATAAAATAAAAATAAATGAAAAATACATTTTTACTTAGTAATCCTCTTATGAATACATTATGAAACTTAATACATGTCAGTATTCATCTTTCAACCCAGAAAACTTGCAAGAAAAATCACCCACACGTCTAGCACCACGATTACCACAACTAACACACTGCTACATTTTCTTCTAGTCTTTATGATCTGTTTATTTTTAACAAAATTTGGTTAATTATTTTCAGTATTTTTGTATTTAACACAATTTTTGCCTATTATAACAATGACATCAGGAACACTTTTGCCTCCATTTAAACGAATTGTCCTAAATGTAATTCCTAAAAATGACACAACTTAATCAAAGACTACGGACATTGTAAAGATACAAAACATATTGTCCTAATTGCTTTCCAGAAGTTCCATAACCAACTGACATTCTTACGCAGTATGTAAAACTATTCACATCACCTCACCAAAATCAGCACCGAATATTACCAATTTTTACTCTTTGCCAGCTTGATAGGGGGTGAATAAAATCTCATTCTTGTTTTACAATTATTTGCTAGAAAAGTTGAACATTTTATGATTATTTGCTATCTTTTTTCATCAGTTCATATTCTTTGCTTGTGTTTGTTGAGTTAGATTTCAAAAAAAAAGGTTTATATTGTATATTAAGAATGTTAAATTGGCATGCTTGCAGAAAACATTTTCTCTAGATTATTGTGTATCTTTTATTTTTTCAAGGAATGTGAATGTGATTTTATTGGGGTACAATATACATAGCATAACATTTATCATTTTAACCATTTTTATCGCTTTGTTTTATTTATTTATTTATTTATTTATTTATTTATTTATTGGAAACATGGTCTTGCTCTGTCACCCAGGCTGGAATGCAGTGGTGTGACCATGGCTCACTGAAGCCTTGAACTCCCAGGCTCAAGTGATTCATCTCAGCCTCCTAAGTAGCTAGGACCATAGGTACACACCACCACAGCCAGCTAATTTTTTATTGTTTGTAAAGACAAGGTCTTGCTATGTTGCCCAGGCTGCTCTTGAACTCCAGGGCTCAGTGATCCTCCTGCCTCAGCCTCCTGTAGTGCTGGGATTACAGGCATGAGCCACAACACCCAGACCATTTTAACCATTTTTGGAGGCATAGTTCAGTGGCACTAAGTATATTCATGAACTATGTTCATGTTTTTGTGTAACTGTCACCATCATTCACCTCAGACCTTTTTCATCTTCCCAAACAGAAAATCTGTGCCCATTAAACAATACACAATTCCCCTTTACTCCAGTTCCAGGCAATCACCATTCCACTTTGTATGAATTTGACTGCTAATGGGTACCTTACCGCATATAAGTGAAATCATACCATATTTTTATTTTTGTGGCTAGTGCACTTTACTTAGCAGAGTTCTCAAAGTTCATTCATGTAGTTGGATATGTCAGAATTTTCTTTCCTTTTTATACACAAATACATTATATACACAAATACCACATTCTGTGTACTCATTCATCTATTGATGGATGCTTGGGTTGCTTGCACCTTTTAGCTGTTGTAATAATGTTGCCATGAACATAGATGTCCAAATATCAAGTCCCTGCTTTCAATTCTTTTGAGTATATACCCGAAAACTGAACTGCTGGATTACATGGCAATTCTGTTTAATATTTTGAGGAACTACCATACTATTTTTCACACTGGTAGTGCCATTTGACATTCCCAAAAGTGACACACAGGGCTTCAATTTACTCACATCCTTGCCAACAACCATTACGGTTTTGCTTCTTTGTTTCTTTAACAGTTATCTTAATGGGTGTGAAGTTGTATCTCATTGTGGTTTTGATTTGCATTTCCCTAATGATTAGTGACTTTCAGCATCTTTTTACGTATTTATTGACTATGTGTTTTAATTTAAGTAATTTCTATCTTTAGACATTAATTTATCCAAGTCAACCTCGTTTTGTGGTTGCTTTATTATTTCATGCTTAAAACAATAAACTATCCCATGATCTGCAAGACATTCATCTATATATTCCAATCATTTTTATGTTATAATTTTTAACCCAAGTGTTATTTTTGAATTTAACTGATTAATGGAGCACCATTTATTAAGGATACTTCCATTTCTACCACAAATGTAACAATGGGGTTTTTATCATACACAAAAATCCTTATATATGTGGTAAGTTTTGTTTCTGAACTCTCTTATTTGTTATTGTGTTCCGTTGAATCTTATCGATTGACTTAATTAAATATTGAAGAGCTATATTATGTTTTTGTGACAAGTAACATGGTACTCCTTTATTTCCCTATTCTTTGAAAAATTCATTGGTCTTCTTACACATGTATTCTTTTAGAATTATTATAAATGCTTTATTCAAAGTTGAATAAAGAAATCTCATTAGACATAGTTGAGATGATACTAAACATGTAATTAATTTATAAAGAATTTACACTGTTCAAAACTTTTATCTTTTTCTTCCAGGAACATGATATTCCTTTCTGATTATTCAAGGCTTCTTGAAAATTCCTAGGAAAGAGTTTTATTACAATTATTCATAAAAGTCTTACATATTTATTATTCTCATGTAATTTACATATTAAGCATATTATGTAAGGATCATTTATTTTCATTATATTGTTAAAATCATCATTGCCATATGTGAAAAAGCTACTGATATTTTTTGTACATTTATATACTGGCTACCTGATTGAACAAAATTATCATATATTAAGCTTTCAGTTAATCAATTTAGGTCTTAATTACAGAATATCAGTGGTGATATTGATAATATTATTCTCTATATTCTAACAGTAATTGCTCTTATTTTATACAATATCACATTTACTGAAACATCCAGAACAATACTTAATAATGAAGGTGACTGAAGACATTGTTATCTTATTCCTTTATGTAATACAAATACTTCTCACACCATTGGAAAACTATAAGGCCAAGACACCCAAAGTTTGACTGCAAAAATCAATTATGCTTTTAATATGTCAACAATGTGTTTTTTGTATTTCTAGGGTGCTATTCATATTGCCTTTAAGATTTTTCTTTTCTTATTATACTTTAAGTTCCGGGATACATGTGCAGAATATGCAGGTTTGTTACATAGTTATACTCACTTCATGGTGGTTTGCTGCATCCCTCAACCTGTCATCTACATTAGGTATTTCTCCTAAAGCTATCCCTCCTAGCACCCCATGCCCCGACAGGCCCTAGTGTGTGATGTTCCCCTCCCTGTGTCCATGTGTTCTCATTTTTAATATTGTGAACAGATTTCTTTTATTTTGGCATAACAATGAAACACTTTATACATTTATGGAAGGAAAAACCCTACTTCATTGTGGTAGCTGCTTCTTTTGATGGTGAATTAGATGTGCTAGGGTTTTATTTAGGAGTTGTACACTCATATTCATTCCATCAGATGGTATTTTTTATAAGATAATTATATTAGAGTTTTGTTAATTAATTGAAATAATTTGAAAGATTTTCCTTCCTTCATCAACTTAGTTCTGAAAAAAATCTATGTAACACAGAAATTAAAAGTTCTTGAAAATCTGGAAGGATTCAAAACAAAACCATTTGGCCCTGGTGCTTTTATTTGGTAAGGGGGTGTAATTACTGGATAATCAAAATGTCACAGTATTATTGACATGTTTTCTCTAGTATGATTTTACATTTGTATTTTTCTAGAAATACGTATATTATCAATGTTTTTAAATTTATTACCATAGAAATGGTCTCATAATTATATTGGTTTCTACCTATTATTAGTTGGTTTTCTACTTTTCTCTATTAGATTTGACAGAAATTTATCTATTTTAAGCATTCATTCTTAAATGTATTTATCAATGTATAAACTGTTTTTTTAATATTCTTAGTCAGTTTTTTGTTTTACCCCTATTAACTTCTTCCTTATGCTTTTCTTGGATTTATTTGGCATTGCATATTCAATTACTGTTTTTTCTCATTAAATAATGTTAATATTACTCAGGCAATTACAATATCAGTGCCTTTTACTGAGTGCTTACTCTCTGATAGGTGATCACTGTGACAGTGCTTACACTGTGATACACTTACTATGCTAAGATATTTCAGACTTTCTCATTTTTCAGAATACTTATCACATGAGAAAACTGTTGTTTGAGGAATTCAATAATAGATGACTGACAAATGACAGAGGTCATATTTGAAACCCAATCTGCATAACTGAAAAACCAAAGTTAATCATTATGGAACCGTACTGAAACAAAAGTAAAAAAATCATATAAAGCACATAAAAACAGAGATAAGAAAGTGTAAGTCAAGAAAAAACTACTTCAAGGGGCAGTTCACAACGAACATGGAGCTAACATGGGACTTATGAGAAAAGTCCAAAAATTTTCTAAGCAAAAACAATTAGAAATACAAGTAGAAATATTTAGAAAATTATTATAGAGATTTTAACATATTTATTCCCCCAAGGTTGATAAATTGAGATCAAAATTTTAAATATAAAGAAAAAATGTAATGTGTTTATTCTAATGTATTTTAAATATAAAATTTGAAATACATTAGAATAGACAAATTTCAAAATAATTAGAATATATTGATATAGACATACTTTAATATAAAGTATCTACTGAGACTAAAATTCCTTTCCAGCGTGATAAAACATTTACAATTATTGCATATTACATTCCAAGGAAACTTCTGTAAGTTATGGAAAGAAGATGCTTTGGAGATCACATTCTCCAACCATAATGACTAAAACCACAAGTTAACAACAAGGTTTAAATAACAAAGCTGAGAGTTGATTTATCAACAGAAGCGTTGCAAACCAAAAGACAACTGAACAGCACCTTTAAATTGTTGATGGATTGTAAATGACAGTCTAGAATGCTATAACTATTACAACTCACCTTCAAAATCAAGGATAAAATAAAGATATTCTCCAATAATTAAATTTGGGTAAATGTGTTGCCTGCAGATCTTCATTTAAAGTAGAACTAAAAGAAGTCCTTCAGTCAGAAGAAAAATGAGCTTGGGAGTGAAAGCCAGCCAGAATGTAAAAAAACACAAAAGCAAATATGTCTGTAAACATAAATACTTACTGTACGAAATAATAGATATAATGCTTTTTGGCATTTAAATTGACTTTTTTTTTTTTTTTTTTGAGACAGAGTCTTGCTCTGTCACCCAGGCTGGAGTGCAATGTCGCAGTCTCAGCTCACTGCAACCTCCACCTTCTGGGTTCAAGAGATTCTCCTGTCTCAGCCTCCTGAATAGCTGGGATTACAGGTACGCACCACCACACCTGGCTAATTTTTTTTTTTTTTTTTTTTTTTTAGTAGAGATGGGGTTTCACAATGTTGGTCATGCTGGTTTTGAACTCTTGACCTCGTGATCCACCCACCTCGGCCTCCCAAAGTGCTGGGATTACAGGTGTGAGCCAACATGCCTGGCCTGAAAAAAATAATTTAACAATAAAGTAAAACAAAAATTTGGAGGTATTAAATGAAATTAAAGAGTTTATGGTTACATGTTTAAGACATGAGTATCAGATTACATGCTGCTTACAAAATGCGTACCTTAGAAAGGTTGAAAGAGGACATGATATACCAAGCAAACACTAACTAAAAGAATCAGTGGTAATCATAATAAAATATTCAGAAAAATAGACAAAGAAGAAGTGTTAGAGATAGAAAGGTACATTTTATAATACTGAAAGGGTCAATCCACAAAAACAGCATAAGAAATTGTATATGTTTGTAGTTACAACTTCCAAATATATACTGTGAAAATATATAAAATTAAAGAATAGACAAACTCACAACCATGTGCAAAGATTTTACCTTATCCATCATAGTAATTAATAAACATCAATAATGATTTTTTTTTAATTTAGGAGAGTTAACAAACTTTACCTACTCAACATACAGAGAGCACAGTTTCAAATCATGATAGAATTGACTGTTTCCAAGCACACATGGCCTGTTTCCTGAAATTTATCTTATGCTTGGCTACGAAGCAATTCCCAAGAACTTTCAAAAAATTTAAGTCAATCAGAGTATATTTTCAGACCACAGTGAAATTAAGCCAGAAGTCAATGACAAAGATACTCAGAAAATCTCAAGAGTTTAGAAATGTAGCAACATATTTTAAGGTAATTCATGGATCAAAGAAAAATGAGCAAATAAATATTAAGAAATATTTTGAGCTTACCAATAATCAAAATAAGATGTCAAATATTCCTTAAGAGGAAATGAGAAATCTAAATGCATTTATGATAAAAACAAAAGATTAAAAATCAAAATTAAGTATTAATCTCAAATATTTGGAAAGAAATAAATTAAAATTTATAAATGTAGAAGAAAGGAAATAAACTAATAAACAGAAATCAATGCAAAGAAAATTGCATAACAGAAAAATAGAGAAAACCAAAATTATTTCTGTGGAAAAACTAATAAAATGAATAATCAATGAATAAAACAATAAAGGAAGCAAAATTTACCAATATCACAGCAATATTCTACAAAATTTACAGATACTAATAAAAGATGTGATGTTATTAACATGTTTATATCAATAAAAGTAAAAATTATATGAACTGAGAAAATGCTTAGAAATATTCAAAAAGCTGAATATTTCTGTATCTATTAAATGAAGTAGTTCTATAATTAAAAATATTCCCACAAATAACTGCTGACCCAAATGATTTTGCCAATAAAGTTTTCCAAACCTTTAAGATATATCATGATTATAGAAATTTTTCTAGAGACTATATAAAGAAGATATTTTTCAAATAGTTTCATAAGTCTAAAACCTGGAAAAGAGATATATAAAAAAAGACATTTTACATGTCAATCTCTCCTCCAATATGAAAAAATCTGGAAACATATTAGCATACATAATACAGTAATGTCTATAAAGTACGAAGCATCACAGTCAAGTTGTTTCCTAAAATGCAAGTTTGATTTACCCTTTAGAAAACCAATGTAATATGCCACTTAACTAGGGAGAAAGTGCATGTGACCATCTCAATGATTACAGAAAAATCACTATATACAATTTAATGTTCATTCTTGATTAAAAAGAAAACAATTTCTAATAAGCTAGGAATCGAAAAAAATTCCTTCATTTAATAACAATACTAACAAAATAAAAGGATTATAGTAGATATTATACTTATTGGTCAAATATACAAACATGTGAAAAATAAGATGAAGTGATTGAGAACAAGATATAGATATTCATTGTCACCATTTCCTTTTATCATGAAACTAAAAATCTGGACCAGTGCAATAAGGTAAGTAAAAGAAATAAATTGTAGAAATACAGTGGAAGGAATAAATACACCTGTCAATATTTGTAGACAACATTAATGAACATGTAGAAAATCCGAAAAAATCTACAATTAAAATTAATAGGTAAATTTACCAAAGTGGCTGGATAAAAGATCAAAACAAAGAAAAATCTGTTACATTTTTATCTACCAATATGCAATTAAAGCAAATTTTAAAATGTTTATTAGCATAGCTTATGCAAATCAAAGAAATAACTTTAATGAAAGACACAGTAACTGTTAAAATTTTATTTTAATAAGTAAAATAAGTCACAAAAAAATTGAAAGGGCTACTTTATATTCATGAATTGAAAGACTTAGTGTTATAAAGAGTTAATTCTCCCCTAATTGAACAACAAAATTTAATTTTAGCCCAAACAAAATCCAAGCAAGGTTTGATGGTGAAGACTGACTAATTATAAGTTGTATATAAAACTGAAAGGATGAAGAATAGTCAAGACAACTATGAAGAAGAAAAATATAGTTGGACAGGTAAAAAGAAATGGGAGGCTGGGCACGGGGGCTCACGCTTGTAATCCCAGCACTTTGGGAAACCAAGGTGGGCAGATCACCTGAGGCCAAGAGTTCAACACCAGCCTGACCAACATGGTGAAAACCTGTCTCCACTAAAAATATAAAAATTAGCCAGGAGTGGTGGTGGGTGCCTGTAATCCCAGCTACTTGGGAGGCTGAGGCAGCAGAATCGCTTGATCCTAGGAGATAGAGGTTGCAATGAGCTAAGATCTGCCATTGCACTCCAGCCTGGGCAACAAGAGTGAAACTCCATCTCAAAAAACAAAAAGAAGAAAAGAAAAAAAAAGAAGGAGGAGGAGGAGGAGAAGGAAGAGGAAGAGCAGGAGGAGGAGGAGAAGAAGAAAAGGGAGTAGGCAAAGAACAAAGAACACTACTGGACACCAAGACGTAATAAAGCTAGATTAAGAAAGTGTGACGCTGGTGAAAAGAATAGAAAAATACACCAAAGAAAACAGAATAGACTGCCCAGAAACATATTCAGACATATATAGACACAATGTGAAAGTGATGCACTTCAGAGTAGTAGAAAGATTTATTATTGTTTTAGTTTTGCTTTAAAAACAATTAAGTGATTCTGTATTGACTTCCTATATTAAGAAAGAAAAAATAATAATTGTACTATACACTAAAATTAATTCTAGATGAATTACACTTATAAATGTGAGTAGTAGGATAGCAAAGCATCTAGAAGACAATATAGGATAATATACTCATGACTTCAGGCTAGGGGGCAATATTTAAAGCAGGACACAGAATGATTATCCAAAAGGAAAAGATTAATCCATTTCTGTACATTAAAATTAGAAATGTCTGCTTATCCAGGATATCACTAAAAGAATAAAAAGGCAAGCCACAGAATGGGATAAAATATCTGCAATACATACATGTGACAATTATTATCAGAGTATTTAAAGAACACCTACAAGTCAATGAGAAAATAGAAACAATATAGAAAAATGGGTAAAATACTTGAAGCTTTTCACAAAAAAGATCAACAATAGGTGCTCAATACAAATAGGTACTCAACTTCTCCTGTGATCAGAGAATTTAAAAACAATACACCTCAACCAAAATAAAGTTAAAAAGATAAGAAATATCAAGTACAGCAAAGATGCAGCGCAACTAGAGATCTCATGCACTGCAATTCCATTTCTAAGTTTAAACTCAACAGAAATTTGTCCCATATGTTTACCATAAGACATGCACATACATGAATTAGAATGTTTATAACAGTGCTATTTATAATACCGGAAACTATGCAAATGTTCATCGATAATGGAATGAATAATAAAGTGTTGAATATTGTTACAATAAAACTCTTTGCAGCATTGAGATTGAATAGTCTACAACCATATGCAATGACATGTATGAATCTCACAAATATGATGTTGAGTCACAGAAGCTGGACACGAAAGGTTACATAATGTAGATCCCATTTACATAAAATTCAGAAACAGGAAAGACTAATCTATCATAATAGAAGTCAAAATAGTGCTTTCCCTTGGATAAGGTAATGCCTGACTGGAGGTAGGGTTAAAGGGGTAAATACTTGTGGTGAAGTATGAAGCCAAAGGAGGGAGGATGCTTTTGCAGGTCTGTTAATGTTTCTTGATTTTGATTCTGATTCCAAAGTATGTTCAACCTGTGAACACATACATTCAATTTCTATAATATGTACTTACGGTTGGTGCACTTTGTATATATGTTATAATTCAACAGAACATTTAGAAAGAAGCCAGTCAGATATTGTCTGAGTTTTAATGGGTGAGTTTAATCCATGAACATTTGTTTTTTTCTGCTTTCTTGTAATTTATTTATTCTACCTATTATTTTTCTCCTTTCTTCCCTTTATATGGTTTGAACAAGTTTTCTGATTCATTTTATTTTCCTCATTGGTGAAAAGGTACATATTTTATTCACTTTCTTGTAATAATCATTCCATTTTTTTGCCCACATATTATTTTCCAGAAAAATGTATAGGGTTTATAAGAATCTGTGTCTTTTACATAAAGAAATCAAGAATTTTGCCATATTTTTACTTCTACTTCTGTCCTTCTCTCCTCTCACCTATCATGTAAATGCTATCTGGAATGTCTGTTTCAAGTTGTATTTTAAATAAATAGTCAAAATTTACCTGGTATTCCCAAGAGTTTTACTAATGTAACTAAATGTTTATTCTTGCATTCAATTTCTACTTCCTGCATTCATATTCTTCTTGCTGAAGCAATATTTTCCTTTCCAGAGAATGTCTGTGAATGACCAGATTTCCTGAGTTCTTACTTGTTGATTATGTATTTATCTCATTCTTGCACTTAAATGATTATTTGACTTAGTGTAAATTCTAGGTTTAAAGTTCCTTGTCCCCAGATTTTAGATCTTGTTCCTCTGCCTTATGATATCCAGTTTAAGAAAAATGATGTCAATCTGATTATCATGGCTTTGTAGCTAATAAGATTTCACTCCACACTCATCTGTGGGGTTTTACAGTTTTCTTTCTGAAATTTCCATATGTTGAGTCTAGGTGTGGGGTCATTTTTTAAATATTTGCTGCTAGTCAGCAGTATCCCTTTCAATTTGAAAGTTCTGCTTTAGAAATTATCCTGTTTCTAGTTTACACAGCATAATTCTGTAGTTTTTCTAGATATTTTATTAGTCGAAGTATAAAAACCAACGTATTCATCCTACATATTTCCTATTTATTTCCCTTTCATCTATTGTGTCACATCTTGGGTAATCTTTGTTCATCTTCCAGTTTATGATTGGTCCTGTTGGCTGTGTCCATTCAGTCAGTTCAATCAGGTTTTAAGCTTTTTATTGCAACAATAAAAGTTTAATTTCTCTGGCTTTAGTTAACTTGTTTTCATAGTTCATTTGTTATGACATTAGTTATATTCTACAGTTATTTTTTATAATACAAACTGTTAGAAACTTTTTAATTTCTTGCATCTGTCATCTCTCAAATGGCAAGTTTCCCTCAAATGTTTGATGAGTTCTCAATGTACAATTTGGTTTAGAAGAAACTGTCCATTAGCCTGCAATTTCTATTTGGGCAGCCTACTTGAGAAGACACAGTAAATTTAAGGCTACACTGTATTCCTGCAGTAAAAAAAGGTCGCTGAAGTGAAAAAAAAAATATTTGGGAGGCCGAGGAGGGCGGATCATGAGGTCAAGAGATTGAGACCATCCTGGCCAACACTGTGAAACCCCATCTCTACTAAAAATACAAAAATTTGGTGGGCTTGGGAGGCTGAGGCAAGAGAATTGCTTGAATCCAGGAGGCGGAGGTTGCAGTGAGCCGAGATCACACCACTTCACTCCAGTCTGGGCAACGGGGCAAGATTCTGTCTCAAAAAAAAAAAAAAAAAAAAAAAAAAAAAAAAAAAAAAATCAAGATGTCTTAGTTACTGGTTTTACGGCTGCTGCTGTTTCCTGTTCTCACATCTAAGGAGCCTCTGGGTACACTGCCTTCCAGTTGGCTCCATTCAAGCTCCCTTCCCTTACCTCTGTCTCTGTTGCTTCTCTCTAGCCTAAGGAAAAGGGACAGGAGGATGCAATAGCCAACCAGTAAGTGCAGCTGGAAGTCATCAGCCTATAAATGCCTGTCTGTCCCATTCTGCTTTCAGGCGCTACTTCCATCTTTGTTGGTGTTAAGGTGCCATTTAGCGTTCAACTACAATTTAGTTCTTCAATCTGAATCCATCTGCTTACCATCTCTAATTTTCTACCATAGCTTTTGGCACTGAGGTTTATCTTTTTTCTCTCAGTGTAGTTGTGTTGATTTTTAATCATTTTACTAACTTAAAAAACATACTTTTGTTATTTATTTATTTCTTAGGGACAGAGTCTCCCTATGTTGTCCAGGTTGAACTTGAATTCTTCTACTCAACCTCCTGAGTAGCTGGGAATACAGGCACATGCCATAGTGTTGTAACATGTTTTACATGCTATAGAATCTCCTACCTTACCTCTAAAACATGATTCAATCATTTTGAATCATAAGTCTCAAAACTTTTCCAAACAGATTTACAATTGTCAAAGTTATTAATATAACCAAAGTTCTTTTGCCTTCAATTTTAAGAGTAAAAGTTAAGTGTTAAGTGTAAGTAAAAGTTACACCTTTACTTCTCTCTACTTTTACCTCTTCCTGATCTAAAGTCCTATTTTAAAAAATGTTTAGAATCCTTACTTCTGCTTTTTGCTGTATGAATCGTCTTTCAGACTAATTTTACACAAATTTAGAACAACTTGTCTTCGGTCTCTATTTAATAGGTTTTGATGCTCTTGTTCTGGTCTTTCACATCACAGCTATTCCTAATTCTCTATTCTTAATTTCTTGACGTTGCTGCTTCTTTCACATAGCAGGTGAATAGAACTGTGTCTTAAAGGAATCTTTCTAGTTTAATTAGATCCCATTTGTCAACCATTGTGGAAGACAGTGTGACAATTCCTCAAGGATCTAGAACTAGAAATACCATTTGACCCAGCAATCCCATTACTGGGTATATAGCCAAAGGATTATAAATCATTCTGCTATAAAGACACAAGCACACGTATGCTTATTGCAGCACTATTTACAATAGTAAAGACTTGGAACCAATCCAAATGCCCATCAGTGATAGACTGGATAAAGAAAATATGGCATATATATATATACATACACACACACACACACACACACACACACACACACACACACACATATACGCACCATGGAATACTATGCAGCTATAAAAAGGATTGAGTTCATGTCCTTTGCAGGGACATAGATGAAGCTGGAAGCCATCATTCTCAGCAAACTAACACAGGAACAGAAAACCAACACCACATGTTCTCCCTTATAAGTGGGAGTTGAATGATGAGAACACATGGACGCAGGGAGGGGAACATCACACACCAGGGCCTGTCTGGTGGTGGGGGGCGAGGGGAGGAAGAGAATTAGGACAAATACCTAATGCATGCAGGGGATAAAATCTAGATGATGGGTTGATAGGTGCAGCAAACCACGATGGTACATGTATACGTATGTAACAAACCTAAATGTTCTGCACATGTATCCCAGAACTTAAAGTAAAATAAAATAAAATTAAATAAAAATAATAATAATAATAAAAACCTTTCACATAGAATAAAATGTAAATGGTGTCCCATGTCTTAGTACAATACTATAGTCCTGGCAGGTTTATTTTGAGAGAAAAACAAAGGGGTAACATTTTCTCTTCTGAGATTTCTTAAGGTAAAAGAGTGGTCTGCAGTCAGATGACACGAGTTAGGCTAACAGAACGTTTTGAACATTTAAAAGAAAATTGTTATCATTTGTCTTTAAGCCCTTTAGGTTTGATTTTTAAAGCCATTTCTGTCTATTGTATTCTATCAGGCTTTTAAAAACAAGAAACCTCTACTCTAAGGTAAATAATGATGAATAATTTTCAAAGTGGGAAATAAGCATGCCTCTGAGATGAGTCAACATCATACAGTGCCCCAGCCTTATTATACAATCTCTCTAAAGGTTTATTTACCATTCGATCAAGTGGAAAAGCCCTGTGTTCTATGTAGAAGCTGAGCCAAATAGGTTACTATTTACTCAGTCTCATTCCAGGGTATCTCTCTTATTCCCTCTTTGGAGTCTCAGCTCCTCAATTACTACAAACCTACAAAATGCCCCATCTCTTGTGTCTGGAATTTTCGTCACTTTTTTCTGGCCTGGCTTAGATAAGAGATTTGAGAGTGTATTGACTACAAAGGGACAATTTATTAGAGACACAGATAGATATAGACAGTGGAGTGACCCTTCTGAATTATTTTTTCCACGAAATTTATTTTTTCCCTCACATCCTGTTTTTTCCTGGGTAGCTAATCTGTTTGATTATTGCCTCAAGGGTGAGATAAGATAGGGCAGAAAAAGGGTGAGGGGGCAAAAGAGTTCTGGTTATGACTCGTTTAAGGGCTGGGCACAGTGGCTCACACCTGTAATCCCAGCACTTTGGGAGGCCGAGGCAGGTGGATCACCTGAGGTCAGGTGTTGGAGACCAGCCTGGCCATCATGGTGAAATCCCATCTCTACCAAAAATACAGAAAAGTTATCCAGGCATGGTTGCACACGCCTGTAATCCCAGCTACTTAGGAGGCTGAGGCAGGAGAATTGCTTGAACCCAGGAGGTGGAGGTTGCAGCAAGCCAGTATCACTCCAACGCACTCAAGCCTGGGAGACAGAGCAAGACTTCATCTCAAAAAATAAAAATAAATCAAAAAGCCTAAAGCCCTTCAGAAAATAAAGAGCTCCCTAGACAGTCATAAAATGTTTGTAGGCAGGGGTATTGAGAATTGTAAAGGGTAGGGCTCCCAGTCAATCTTTTCCAAATCTTCTAACCTACGGTATTTTGGATGGAGGCTCTGGGGGTGGTGGGAAGGGATGGAGAAAAACAAAACAAAACAAAACAAAACAAAAAACAAGAATCTTGGAGATCAGAAGATGAGAGAGGGGAATGGGTCCTGTGTTCTCAGGTCCTAAGATCATTTTATAGAATCCAAGAGTAGAATCCTGTGCCCTGTTCCTTCAGAAGGCATCACGAAAAAGTGACAAGCTCCATAAGAAAGAAAGCCTACAGAGTGAATTTAGGTTGAACAAGATCAAAACCCTTACAGATACTACTCCTGCCCTTCAATGGTCCAGAAGCAACAGGCTGATTCACACACCCCAAAGTATTGCACTGAAACAGAGGCAAAAAGGAATCTCTCCATACAGCATGCTCGAATCAAGAGCCTAAGAAAAACCTGGAGGCCGACCATCTAATAGACTAGAGGATTCCATAATCACTATCTTCTTATGCTAGGTAAGCTCCAAAAAACTTAGTTGCAATTTGGGAAGAAACTTCCATGAGCTGAAATTAAACTTAGAAAAAAAAAAGTGTAGCTTTTGCATACCTTAATTACAGATTTTCATAGTACACAGCACTTCATCAAGTAAGTATCTACTTGATGGCCTCTCAGGCACAAGAGTATGGGAAGGTGGGAGGAGATTCAAGAATTAGTATTTCATGTGCATTTGTAAGCACCAGCATCCGTGCTAAGTGCTTTACATGTATTAAGTTACTTATCCTAGAAATAAAATAATTAAAACCCACTAGGAGGTAACTACTGTAATATCTGGTTTTATAAACGAAAAAGTTGGGACTCACAGAAATAACATGGCCAACACTCCCCAGGTGGTGATAGGATTCCAACACAGGACCATCTCTCCTTCTGATGTGCTCAAATCTGGACCACATCCCACACCTTGTCAAATTTTCATCCTTCATATCTAGCACCTACCAGATTACTACCTAAGTAGTAATGAAGAACCCAGGCATCTGGTCTCAGTGTCTCTCTCTCTCCCATTTTACCATTATTCTGCTGCAATCAGCAATTCACTGTCCTAACTAAACCAAGGCCATCATAGTCGCCAACATCTTTACGCCTTCTGAAATAATAAACTGAGGATCCTACTTACTTTTCATAACCTTCACTCTTTCCACCTTTTTCTCACTCTCCTATTTTTATTAAACCTACATCAGGAGCTCTTAATAACTATTAATCTTTGCATCATCCTTCTTTATTATCCTGGGCTAGTCTCTCCTGCCCACACCACAAACTCATTATATCAATCACTTTAACAGTGCTCTAACAACGCTGTCACTTCTTCTCCTTCTCTTCTTCCGCCCTACCCCTGCCAGTCCTAACCCATGTATGTATGAACTGCTAAGTGTTGCTAGAGAAAATCACCTGGCTCTATGAATTTCTGCCACTGTAAATCCATGACTTCACACCCCAATGGGACTGTCGAACACTGTCCAGCAGTGTTTATATTGGTCCTTATTCAGCTTCCTCTCACATTCTCCTTGCAAACAATCCATTACCTCTTCAAGTCCTCTTATTACCCCCAATCCCTTCTCTCACAGAGGATTGAACCTCATACAGCACTGGAAAAGTGGGGCCACAAATAGCAAATATTGTCCCATTCCAGCAAACTACCTCTTCTTTCATCCTTACCACCTATTCTCAGGGAGAGATCTGTGTCTTTTTCCTCTGGTCAGCAAATCCTCAAATAATGTCATTTCATTCAACATAATTTCAGTATAACACTGATGAACGAAAAAAAATTCCACTGCCTGTGTGGAATTTGCACATTCTCTCAATGTCTGCATGGGTTTTCCTCCCACAAACCAAAGCTGTGCCTGTTAGGTTCATTGGCGTGTCTACCTGGTCCCTATCAGAGTGAGTGTGTGTGTGAGTGAGCCCTATGATGGAATAGCATCTTGGTCAAGGCTCATTCCCACCTTGCCCCTAAGCTGTTGAGAGAGGCTCTGGGCATCCAGCAGTCACCCATGACCCAGAACTGGAGTAAGCATGTCAGAAAATGAAAATAATGAATACAAATTATTATAAAATAAAAATTTGTAAAGTAAATGATAATCATACAAATGCACAGAAACCAAAATGGTAGGAAAGCACTCAGCGAGTCACCCTACTTGTTAATGTTTTTGAACTACATGGTGGGAGAGGGGCTCCTTACCATTCTCTCTTTACAAACATTTATTGCTTGATTGGAATCACCGCTATGACCACACTCACTCATTAACTCACCAAAACTTGGGTAACTGTCTTGTTTTTATTAATCTTTTTTAAATGGATGTATAGAGCATATTTATGTCAATGTTTAATATTAGAAGTGTGTGGGCCCTCTTCTAGGTTTATGTGAGCAGAAATATGATGTAAGAACTTAACTCTTATATATATCAGTTAACTGGTAGTAAAATTGGTTTTGTTATGCGTCATTTTATTTGAATCACAGTTTCCAAGAACCTTTCAACAATGTTGACTGAAGACTTACTGCACATCTAAAACTGAAAATTTCTTCTTTTCTAGAGTTTGCTCCATGAAATAAACTATTTAAAATTATATCCTCAACATGTTCTCCTCTAGTGCTTTCTTTTTTGCCTGCAAAAGTCCTACATATTTTCATTCAAAAAACATATACAATTGACCCCTGAACAAATTAGTGGTTGGGGTACCCACCGGTGCAGTTAAAAATCCTCACATAACTTTTACCTCCTCCAAAGTTTAACTACTAGTGGTCTAATGTTGAAAAGAAGGCTTACCAATAAGAGAAGCAGTCATAACCATGAGGAAATATATTTACTCTTCATCATGAAGGTCTGTATCTTTCTTGCCTTCACATTGAGTAGACTGAGGAAGGGGTGAGATTGGTCTTGCTGTCTCAGAGGTGGCAAAAGTGAAAGAAAATCCATGTATAAGAGGACTTGCTGGTTCACACCCATATTGTTCAAGGGTCAACCATGCATATGTGTGTACACACACAGAGAATATATTGTCCTTGCTGTAAACTGTGTTCCATCTCTTTTCAAGCTTTGTGAAAGCATAGTCTGTGTTTGTTTTCTCCATGCTTTCTCTCTCATTTCTATATCTATTCCTCTCCGTTGAAAATACCCTCCATAAAATTATCATTGAACTCCTGTTAGTCAAATTCACTAACCTATTTTCAGTTCTACGTCTCTTTCAGCTATCAGCACTGTCAAATTTAGTAATGTTACCTCTTCCTACTTTTAAAACTATTTTCCTCACCTGACATCCGGATCTCTTCTGATCACTAGGTCATTTCTCCCATCTTCTTAAATATTACATTTTTTCCCTTCTAGTTTCTGGCTGCAAATTAGAATTACCTGGGGTACTTTTTAAACAGCCTGAGGCTGTGGCCCCCATTTCCCACCAATTAAATCTGATTATCTTGGAGGTGGAGCCCTGGCATCAGTTTTTGTTTGTTTGTTTTTAAGTTCTCAAGGTGATTCTAATGAACAACTAAGGATTGGAGGCCCACAGGTTTTCCAGAAGCCAATGATTTTTATATACACAAGCATGACTTAGAAGAGTCCTTAAATGCGAATTCTTAAAGCCTGTCTGTCAGCTATTCAAATTCAGTATGACTTGAATGGTGACGTGGTTAATATTGAGCGTCAGCTTGATTGGATCGAAGGATGCAAAATATTTTTCCTGCGTGTGTCTCTGAGAGTGTTGCCAAAGGAGATTAACATTTGAGTCAGTGGACTGAGAGAAGCAGACCCACGTTTAATCTGGAATGGACACCATTTCATCAGCTGCCAGCGCGGCTAGGATAAAAGCAGGCAGAAGCACATGGAAGCACTAGACTGGCTGTGTCTTCTGGCCTCCATCTTTTTCCTGTGCTGGATGCTTTCTGCCCTCAAACATTGGTCTCCCAGTTCTTCAGCTTATGGACTGTTGGACTTACACCAGTGGTTTGCCAGGGGCTCTTGGGCTTTTGAGTACAGACTGAAGACTGCACTGTTGGCTTCCCTACTTTTGAGGTTTTAGGACTTGGACTGGCTTCCTGCTCCTCAGCTTGCAGACAGCCTATTGTGGGACTTCACCTGGTGATCATGCAAGTCAGTACTCCTTAATAAACTGCCTTTCACATATATACATCTATCCTATTAGTCCTGTCCCTCTAGAAAACCCTGAATAATACAAATAGGGTTGATGAATTTATGTTTTCAACAAGAGCTCCAGATGATGCTCATAAAGTATTCAAGGGGTCCTCTTTGAGAAACATTAGGAATTTACATCTATTCCCTTCCTTTGAAGATGCCTTCTAACCTGCCTTCTAAGCTTCTCTACCTGGATGTCACAGTCACATTAATCTTAACATCTCTGAAATAAAATGTATTCCCCACTCCTCGCCATACCTTCCCCAAATGCCATTGTTTATACTATGATTCTGCTCACTGCTAACGATATCAATATCTACTCTGTGTCAAGGCAGAAATCTTTGAGCCAATGTATTTTCTTTTTTCCAATTCTTCACAGCATATTGACCAGTACAACTCAGACTGTACATAAGAAATAGTCCCAAATCTCTCCTTCCTCCCTACATTGTTCACACATTTGCTTAAATAATTGCTACTATCTCGTACACATTTTCTCTGCCTCAATTATCTCCATATTCCTGCCAGGATGAACTTTTCATTAATAAAATGCATGCCAGATAATAATGACTAACATTCAGTTCAGTGTCTCATATACACTAGACACTGCTAAGAATTATGCCTGTTTAACTCATTTGCTACTCACATCAGCACTTTGCCATAGGTGCCATTATTATCTCCATTGTACAGATGAAAGACAGATGATAAGAAACCTGCTCAAGTTTCCATAGTTAATAAGCAGCAGAGAGCCAGGATTCAGGCCCAGGCACATGTGCTCTTAATCACTCCCCTATACTGATATCTGATTACATTGTTTTCCATCTTTAAGATCTTGGCTTGTTCTACATTGCCTATATAATAAAACAGACACTTTAGCATGACAAAACCATTCAGATTATGTCTACCTCCCAAACTCTTCAACCATATCTGCTGCCCTGTCCCCTCTATGCTCTACTCATAGACACACAATTTTCCTCCCCACCAAGACCTCTCATGGCTTCACTCTTTGCTATGTCTGCTCTACCCACCTTGCATCTCTGTTCCTTCCTCCCATCCTACATCTGACCAAGCAATGCCTAATCATCCTTTTAAAAATAATTCAAATATTGCTAATTTTGTAAAAATATTGCAGATGCCTTCTGTAAATGGCTGCCAGTTTACTTTGTATCAGCTCTCTTTGAACTTCTTAACTGCATCTTATTACTGTATCTTATTCATTGTAGTAGCCCCATTTTCCTGGAATAGTGACTGTAGTTGTTTCCTAGGGATGTTGGGACAAATTACCATTAACTTGGAACAACAGAAGTTTATCTCTCACAGTTCTGGAAGCAAGAAGTCTGCAGTTAAGGTGTCAGTGGGGCCACACTTCCTCCAAAGATTCTGGGGGAAATCCTTCCATGCCTTTTCCAGTGTCCAGTGGTTCCTGGTGCTCTTGTCTTTTGTCCGACTAACTTCAGTCTCTGGCTTTGTCTTCACATAGCCACCTTCTGTATGTTTCACTGTGTCCTCTTCTCTTTTAATAAGGACACCAGTCCTTGGATTTAGGACCCACCATCAATCCAGGATGATGTCATCTTGAATTTCCCAAATGAATTACATCTGCAAAGACCCTATTTTCAATGAAGGTCGCATTTTGAGGTTGCAGATGGACATGAATTCTGGGGCACACACTAATCAACCCACTAAAGTATCTAATAAGAAATAGTCGACAAATGATTATTGATTATTTGGTAGGTAGAATGAATGAATAAATAACAGAGTGAACAAAAGGATTTATATCCATAATGTATAAAAGTGGTTTCACTCAATAATAAGACAAACAGTCCAAGTTTTTAAATGGACAAAAGAGCTCAACGAACATTTAAACAGAGGAAATATGCAGAAGGCAAATACAAACATGAAAAGATGTTACAACATTAGCCATTAAGAAAATACAAAATAGGGGCTGGGCACGCGGTGGCTCACGCCTATAATCTCAGCACTTTGGGAAGCTGAGGCGGGCAGATCACGACATCAGGAGATCGAGACCATCCTGGTTAATACGGTGAAACTTCGTCTCTACTAAAAATACAAATAATTAGCCAGGCGTGGTGGTGGGCGCCTGTAGTCCCAGCTGCTCGGGAGGCCGGAGGCTGAGGCAGGAGAATGGCGTGAACCTGGGAGGCGGAGCTTGCAGTGAGCCAAGGAGATTGGGCCACTGCACTCCAGCCTGGGCGACAGAGCGAGACTCCGTCTCAAAAAAAACAATAAAAAGAAAATACAAAATAAAACCACAACAAGATAATGCTATAAATACATAAGAATGGCTAAATGTGAAAAGATAGATAATAGGAAGTGCTGATGATATGGAGTAACTAAAATGCACACAAAATAGTACAGCCATTTTTGAAAAACAATTTGGCAGCTTCTAATAAAGTTAAGCACACACCACACAACTTAATTCCACTACTAGGTATTTACTCAAAAAACATAAAGACGTGTCACACAAAGACCTATGCTCAAATGTTAATAGCAGCTTTAGTCATAGTAATCCAGAATTGGAAATGTCCATCAAATGGTGAATGGATAAATATATTGTGGCACCTCCATAGAATCGAAAATGACTCAGCAACAAAAAGGTGGAAACTACTAATACATGCAACATGGATGAATCCAAAAAACATAGGCTAAGCGAAAAAATCCAGAAACAAAGAACCAAAACTGTATTATTTTATTATGGAAAAGAATATGGAAAAGGCAAAACCATAAACACAGAAATAAATTTGATTACCAGGGGCTGTGTGTGAGAGGAAGGGACTGACTGTACAAAATATTCCTACAATGCAAAGGGGCATGAGGGAATCTTTTGGGGTTGTAGAAATATTTTCATCAACATCTTGATTGAGATATGATTACATGATTGTGTACATTTGTCAAAATTCATTGAACTGTCCATTCAAAATTAATTGAACTGTCCAGTAAATTTACTATATGTAAATTATAACTCAAAAACCTGGCTCAAAACAATATAAATATAAGTAAGTATATAAATGAAAAGACAACTTAGTGGCTAAATGTTGGATTCAAATTCTACCTCTTGCAGTTAATAGCTACATAACCTTGAACAAAGTTGCCAAGCCTTTGTTTCTTTATGTATAAAACTGGAATAATAGTAATAGCAATATGTACTGCATAGAGTTGCTGGGAAAACCAAAGGAGATAATGCACGTTAAAGTGTTTAGTGCAATAGCTGGCACATAGTAGGTGCTTATTAAATTAGCTATTATTACTAAGCATATGCATCATAAATGAACTATAAAATCATGGAGGAGGAATGGGAATAAAAAAGATTTGAAAGAAAAATCAGAGTTTTGCCTCTGGACTACACTGATTATCAGGATTCTAGCAAAGTAGGTGTTACACTTGCCTTCACTCTTTCTCATTCTGCAATAAAGCAAATCTCTTCTCAGCAACTCACTAACTGTCCGAAATTGATCCTCTACCAACTCTGTGACATAAACATTGCTTCCTCTGAGGCTGTTTCTTGACCTTGTAGCCATCTTGACTGGCCATCTCATCTCTTCCAGCTGAAGCCCCTGCTGTTATTCAATTAAGCCTGGATACCAGACCAGAGGCTCCTGGACAGAGAGTCCCCAGCTCAGATCTCCTGTGGGCACAGCACACAGTTCACACAGGCAGAGCAGAGTGACTAACAGTTGGATTAGAGCTTTCTGGTTCACCCTGCACCGCAGGCAAAAAACAATGTTCCTTTGGGTTTGCACTGTGTCTGGATAGAATGAGTCATTTAGTCCCATGAGGTACATAACATCACATTTTAAATGGAACTCATTAAATACATTCATAAATGCAATTAAGATATTTCAGTAACATCACAAAGCATTTATGCAACTCATAAAAAAATACCATTTTACTCATTACCAATGTTCCAACACATCTCTGAAATAACACATTTGTGCTTGGCCTATTGATTAAAGAAATATGAGAGGTCACTACCAAATTTTGGCCTGTGTCTATCTTCTGAACATTGCAGATTATGTTTTAATATGATATTTGTGAACCAATCTCAATAATTAGCATTCTATCTTCTGGAATCATTGACAAATTTAGGGAGCAGAACAGGAGGATATGTATAGTGGTGTGCTCACATGTCTAAAATAAAACAACCAGGAAGGAATCTGAGTGATTGTAAAAACTGTTTTCTAAAAACATACAAATTATTTCTTTTATAAGCGTGTACATATATGCCAATGTTTGTATACATATACAAGCAGGAGGATTTCCTTCCGTATGTTTCCACGGCATTTCCGAAATTCCTTTAGGATACTACCTTACAGTAAGTCCATGCAAGGCTTCTCCCATGCACCATGTGAGACAATGAACTTTAGAGGAGAGGACTGTATAGGTTAATTAGAGGTCAGGCTTTGAAGTTCAACAGCCCTGAGTTCTGATCTTAGTTCTACCATTTACTGGATGTGGATCCTCGAGCAAATTACTGAACTTTTCTTCTATCAGAGTTATTGGGAGAATCAACAAAAAATTATAAGTGCCCAATGTAAATGGTGACTACAGATGACATCATTGAAATAGTGGGCATTTAATCTTGTAAATGGCTCTGTTTACTCCTCCTCTTTGCCTTGGTCTCTGGGAAGCTTACAGACCAATTGTTCTGACTGTCTTAGTAACTACAACTGCATTGGTCCAAACGATATACATTTCTGAGTGCAACTTTACTCCTGGTTTTTATTTATTATTTTACTGCCCATATATTCAACTGTCTTGGTTATTTACTTTTACTCTTGTAAAGGGGTGTGTGTGTGTGTGTGTGTGTGTGTGTGTGTGTGTGTGTGTGTTTCAGTTCAAATATTCTGTGGAGTAAACTGAGTGCAAGTATGTAAGTAATTAATAATTTAAAAATTTGGGTTGGTATAAATCAATAACTATACATATCTAATTATGCCACATGACTCTTCAAGAAACATCTTATTCACTGTTGTATTCATAGTTCCTATCACAGTTTCTAAAACATAGAAGACACTCAGTGGTCGTTCAATGGAAGAATATATTTTTCCCCATATTATGTACTCTTGCCTTTATCAGTAAGGAACTTCAATGTTCAGAAAAAGAGGAGAAAAATGGGAGGTGCTTTATCTAAAACTATGAATGTCTGTAGTGTTCACATTAAGGCTAAGTTAGGGTTAAGTAAGCCAAACTTTCTCAGGGTTCTACAATAAAGGAAACCTTTATTACAACACGATACCCTACCACACAAAGCTCTCTCCCCGTGTATTTTGGTATATTAACTCTAAGTTTATAGATAGGGTAAAAAATACTTTGCTTTGAAAGATAACAGTAAAATTATCTTTTTATTTAACCTCAGAAAGTAAATAATGAATGAAAATAGATGATAGTTATACTGAAGGAAACTGGACATTTAATTCTTGTTTCATAAATGAACTCAAAATTCAACTAACACTTTTAATAGAATCTAAATGGCTGTCATTTGTCTTGGGAAGGGATAATGAATTAATGGTGTAAGCAGCAACCAGATTTATATATACATTAATGTCCTAATTTATAAAAACCAATTTGTACGGTAAGGGAAATAAAAGTGCAATACATTTCTTAATTGTTTCCATGATCTCATTTACCTTATGAGTATTTGTTATTATTTGCTAAATTAATTGATTTCCCTTTTGCCACACTATCCCTGATTTTCTAGAAGGGGCAGCAGTTGCTTTTTAGGACCTGAAAGACATAGTGGGCCGGTGCTGACTGAAACACTGACTAATGACTTAGTGCCAGTAAGTGCTTGGATTTCCCCTCAAAGATCTGTCAAATGAGCTACAGAACTGTAAAAAAGCAGCCCCTGCTATTCTCAACATAGACTGACAATTTGTGCTAAATTGTTTCGAATTTGGGGATCTGGACAAATGCCCACTTGAGCCTGTGTTTGACTCACCTGGTTACTCTGAGTAGCTGTTAAACCCCCAAAGGGAAATAGTTTTCAAAAAAGGAAGGAAACTTGAAATTTTCTAATCTCTAAGGATTTATGTGGTTTGCCCCCCACCTAACCCCTGAATTCTACTCCTCCTTCCTCCTTTTCTTTGGAAAATAATCTGTGTCCTAACTTAAGTATGTTTACTTTTGTTTCCCCAGGTTTGGGCCTGATTTTACAGAATACCTGTGTCATTACTACTGCTTTGAAAGTAAGGATGTGGGGCAAAGTTTCCACCTGGTATTACAGATAAAGTACAGATAAAGAAAATGAAGCAGCTTTCTGAAAACTACCACAAAGCACCATTGTATCCTAAATATTCATTAAGCCAAGTTGTATGGCACAATCCCATTAAACAAGCAACCAAAGAAAAGTGTTAGAGCATTATAATAAATTAAAATTGGAAACTGCCTGAAAAAAGAGTTTACATTCAGTAACTCCAATAGATGACATTTCTCAGAATGTCCTAATGAACAAACAAGAAATAGCCGGTCCTACTTCTTCCTGGTCCTTTTACCTGGTTCTTGTTTCGTAATCTCCCTTTCAGTGCATTTTTTAGCTCCTTTTTAGATCCTTCTGCTTGATGATCCTCTAAATTCCACCCTCACATTTTTTTCTCAGATATCATCTATAGTCTAAGGGTGCCTGAGGCTCTATCCTGAATTCTCAGTTTTCCTGTGATTTCTAGACCTGCATGTCTAACAACCTATAGGACATCTCTACCTAAAACCTCCTCAGGTTCCTCACAAACCACTTGTCTGAACCAATTGCTCAACCAGTCATTCTCAACCATCCACCCACTACATCTAATGAGTCAACAGTATTTATTGATTCTGCTTTATATATAGCTCTCTCAGTACTATATTTACCTTAAACAAAATTCTCCTTAGAAATTCATCAGTAGACAATATATAGCTATTTCAGTGACCTCCCTGACCCCAGCCTCTCCATCAACCAGCCCACAAACCCTTCCATAAATGCTATATATCTTATGTCTCTATCCTGCTTAAAAGTCTTCACTGACCTCTCCCAGTCTATAACAATAAATTAGTGGCTTCACTGTCATCATTTCATCCATCTATTTATTCATTTGTTTATCCATTCATTTACTTAACAAATAGTCAACCCCTCCTAGAAACCAGGTACTCTTTGTCTTGAACATACAATAGGGAGTAAAATACAAGTCCATGTCTTCTCCGAGCCCTGGCCCTTATCACACCTTCTAGCCTCAACTCCATCCTCTCTCCCTACTGCACGTCCACCCTATGCTTCATTCATACCACACTTCTCAGCGTTTCCTAAATATGCTCTGTGTGTTGTGCTTCCGTGTCGTTCACACACCTTAGGCTGTTTTAATATGACCTGCTCTTTTTTCTCTCTCTCAATTGTGAATTCCTTATCATATATAAATAATAAAATCAGATGTCTCCTCTTCTAAGAAAGATTTCTTGGTTCTCAGAGAGGGTAGACCACTCTGTTACAGCTACCAATAGGGTTTTATTCCTACAATAGACTTCCTTCAATTAATAAACTTTCATTCAACTTCTACGGCATAGCCAACAGCTAAGTGCTAGATGATGAATTGTAGTTTTCTACTTATTTATTCTTTTTTAAATAATTCCTGGCACTTTACACAATAGCCGCCAAACATTAAATATATGTCAGGTCACATTTTTTTCTAGGTCCACTTTGTAAGTATAAAAAAGTAGTGTGGTCAAAGGAATTGCTTTGTTCTGACAGCAGAGGGAAGACAAATCAATCTAAAATAAACCCTACTCTTATCTCTTCTGGATAAGGGAGGAAGAAACTTTGCCTTTTGACCATTTCAACTATTGTTATTATTATTACCCAGTTAGAAGGTGAATAAATGACCTAAGTGGGAAACCTGATGTAGGTGGACGTATTGATTGGTTTCAGAACTAGAAGGCAGGGCATTTTTCTCATATGTGCAGCCTTGGTGTGTTCTAGGAAAATAGTGAGCTTTCAGGTAATTTACTCCAAGCAGTTAAGAGTTTTGTGAGCACCTCTCTAATTACACTTTAAGATGTAAGGATACAAAATGACCCCTTTCGACCACATCAGCAGTAGCTGTCTTATTCTCAACCTGCCACTTCTTAAAAGAACATCAATTCCTACCAATGGCTACTTTTTGTATAGTTTAGAATAAATGTCTTCGTGGTCTCCTAGTGTAACTCAGGAAACTAACAGGGTATAGCATCTTCTCCTACCCAGTTTCTCCTTCGCTCCCCACCGCCATCCCCCAAATCCCTTCCCAAGACACCAATGTAAACGCTGACTGATAACATTCTGTGTTCTTCACCAGTACCTGGTCTATTATAATCTGAAACTGGGCTTCTCACTGCCTGTAGAAATCCCATGAGCATCTATTGCCGCATCACTCAAATACCAACAGCCAGGGATTCTGAAGCAGAGGACTAGAGGAGCAGGAAGAGGCTCTCAGGGGGCATTTGTTTCATGCAGAGCCACGGAGCCAAAGTCTTCCTGGCTGCTTTTCATATACAGGTTCATTCTTTGTTTAAAAGATATGGCATAAGGCTTAGTGTATATACAAGAACTCGAGCTGTTGGATTGTACAGAAAGGGGGAATGTCAGCATTTGAGATTTCCTTTTAAAATGTGACCAGACATTCATATACATGTGCAGACTTTCACTTTAATCAGCAATGTGCAAATTGCATATTCATCTGGATAGACATAGGGCAGGCACTGTTCACAGAGATATGGCTGCACATTATAGGCACAATTCTGGTGAAAGGAAATCTTTTTTTTTTTTTTTTTTTTAAGTCATGGAGGTAAAAAAGAAACAAGTGTTATAGAAACAAATACAATTTGTGACGAGGACTCCCAAGGAATGGATTTTGTTTCTGGCTGCCTAGTCCAAGGCCAATCAATCAAATTTCTGGTGATTGTTTCAAAAATGTTAGCACAAATGCCACCATGAAATACCATACAGCTATGTGTCCTAAATATTTCTGTTTGCCGCATTGGGACAGGTTTCCTAACAAAAACTTTCAGTTGATTGCAAATGAGTCATATTTCCATGCTGGCTTATTTTTAACATCAAATTCCAATGTAGTCAGGACCATTTTTGCAGAAGAATATGCTGCATGTCACTCTAGAATAGTTTTGTCAAACTCATCAGTAGCATGCTATATGCCTATAATGTTTAATGATGAAATAAAACATATTTATTTAATTATATTTTGTACCTCCTTATGTAATAAAAGAAATGGTAATATCATTATAAGCCTCTCCTAGTCAGTGATTATCTCTTTAATACCCTGGGAAGCTTCAAATTTAAACTTAGTCAATTGTAATCCTTTTAAGTAATGTTGACATTACTTAACATTCCAACTCTATTCCTACTTCTGAGTCACAAAGAATGGTGATGGAATAATTTAACTTAGTTTGATCTCAAGTACACAAGATAACTCTTCTTCTATTTTTACACCACCTCACATGGCATATTTGGAAAATTATGGCTATAACATAGACAACCTCTTTTTTTCCCACCTTTATAGAACTCACCACCTTTTATGGTTGATATCTAGTAGTCATCTTCGAAGATAGGCTACACACTCCATAAAAGTGAAGACTGTTTTCTACTTTGTTCACTGCCATATCTCAACTACCCGGAATAATGATGGCATAAGGAATTATATGGGCATTTCAACAAATATTTGAAAAATAAATAAGCCAAAAAGAAGCAACGTGTATAATGTTTGGATATTTGAGCCTTAATTTACAAATTCTTATTTATTAAAATGCTAAAAATTCACTAAATTATGGAATTCAACATTAAGTTGCTAACAAAAATAAATGAACATAATTAAATAAAAATTTAAATGGAAGGAAATCATATAGCCCAAGTAGAGAGATAGAGATTGAATGCACTGCCACAAGCAGCCAAACAAGATAGCTGAAGCAGGACTTTTATCGGACAGAAAAGCAGAACTCCAAACATTTCTTCAGACAACAGTTACTGCATCACATTTCTCCATCATTTGTCTTTAAAAGGAAAGGAAGGGAAAGAAAAGAAATGCAATTAAATAGATGTGATTAGATGATCCTGACAGTACACCCCCCGCCCAGTCCATTTCTCTGTTTACTTCCACCCTCTCCCATTTCAGGAGCACACAGAGTTAGGGACCTAGTTACAGTGGATTCACTGGACAAAACCATCATCACCTTGACTGTCACATCAAAGTGCTTAATCCACGTGTAAATACTTTTCCTACAAGGAAAGATTTGTAAGCATGTGGAAGCATACAGAACCAATTTTATAGTGTACTCTGCCCATCTCCAAACCCCAAACTGGAAAAAATAAGATCTTCTTCCAGGAAGGGGAGAGGAGCAGAGTTGAAAGGGCTGAATGAATCCCCAGTAAGTTTGATTACCTGCGAATAGGAAGGCTTTAAGGTCAATAGGAACCCAGTCAAGTAAATGAGATCCTATGCTGAAAGGTAACAGCAGCAGAAGTCAAGGGGATTAAATAGGGGCAAGTTTGGGTAGAGAAAACATGAGACACTGTCCACTCCCAACTCATCCACGTCCACCCCCGCAAATCTCCAAAAGCCTAGAAAGCACAAGATACCATCCCCAACTTTCCTATGCCCCCAAAAGAATTATGCAAATGCTGATGGTTAGCCAAAGTCAAAAGAAAGGGCCTTGAGTTCAAGACAAGGAAGCTAGAAAACCAGAGATAATGCAGAACTGTGGCTATGTCAGCAGATAGTGTCATGACTAGGCTTCTCCGTGATGACATGAGCCCCAGGCGTTAAACACTACTTGTGGGAGCAGAATAAAGAGGGCAAAGTTTTTAATTAACCAAGTTAAAGTCTAAATGACTGAGAAAACCCAAAACTGACTACAACACTATCTGCCATTGGGAGGAATGGGAACTCAACATGGCATTAAATAACAAGTTTTACAGTATGACCAGACAGCAGTCACATCTTTTGTAACTACATTTGGCAAACTACATGCTGGGGATGACAAGCATAAGTTTAACTAAGCAATCTCTAAAGTGTCATGAATACCTGAGAAGAGATAAATACAAGCTTAATGCATTTTCTCTAAATTGAAGACAGGTAAAATAAAAGAGGTGGCAGAATACATTGTAGACACAGATGTGACCAATAATTTCCTTGAAAATATAGTTTAAAACCATCATTAATATTTTATGTCAAATGAAAATATTCTATTACTATTTAAATTTTGCTGTTCCTAATAATACAGTCACCCGGAGGGGAGATGAGATTGTTGACCCACTGTATTAGGACATGTATTTTAAATTTCTACACACTGAATCATTCCCTTACTTTACCAAAAAATATTTGCTCAGGAGATGGGCCAATGATTAAAGAGTATGGGGTAGTCAGAGAAAATGTCAAACATACTGACTCATCAGAAGATGTATATATATGGTATGAGTGTAATTACTATTACCATGATCATTATTGTTATTTAAGAGGCAGAATAGTATACTGGTTATGAACATGGACCCTGGAGTCAAATTTCAGATCATTCATTTACTAGCTATGTGACTCAGCAGCAAGTTGCTTAACCTCTCAGTTTACCCTCTTATACAATGGGTATATTCACTGCACCAACTACTGAGGGACATAAGGAGGATTAGATGAGGTATAACATAACAAAGCACTTGAAACAGAGTCTGGCATGTAATAGATGCTACTAAGGTGTTTACATACACATATATTATATGAGTAGCAAGTTTGGTAATATCCAAACTTAACATGGTATCTAAAATTTTAAAAACCATACCTATGTATACTCACCTATTTTAATCTTCATAACAGCCCTGGGAAGGAGGTGATATTGATCACCATTGTTAAGAAAGAATACTAAAGTTTGGAGAGATTAAGTGATCTCTCTCGTAAATTAGAGAGTGGATATTTGAACCCGGGGCTCCTGGATCCAAATCGAGTGCTCTTGCCACAATGTTTGCATTCTCAACTATACTTGACATGGATCACTCTCCTTTTAGGAAGTTATAACTAAACCACTCTATCCAGAGACAACTAATATATAAAGAGTCTGATTCACTGATGACGTTGGCTGGATGCACAGGAAGAAGTGGTGGGTGCCCTGGGTCACCGATAAAATAAACTAGCCTGTAGGACTGATACATCCAAGTCAGCAGGGCCACCGAAGGAGACTACACCTTAGGGAGAGTGTACTGTGCACAGAGCAACCCCACTTCTGTGGATTGAAAGGTTGAACAAAGAGATACTTTGGTAGTCTTGGCATGGAAAGATCTCTCCACTCATTGTAAGTGATGTTGGATAAAATTTACAATGACATATGGTTACTATGATGTGCATAATTCAGGACATTGTATGTCAATTGACATTTTCCCCTGTTTTGAAAAAGTGTAGTTTGAGTGATTATGTATCAAAAGGTTGGCTACTTAAAAGTGCATGCCTTAACTTGTTTAGTTACTCACCTGCTCTCTCTTGGTCTTTCTCTCTGCCTGTAGCTTTTTCTCTGTCTTGTTTCAGAAGACTTAATAGGAAGGTTCACTGAACCTTCTATATTATGAATGTTTCAGGTAACAGCTGGACCAAAACAAGAAGCTAAGCATTTAGGTACTTGTTACAGTTGAAAAAACAAAATACCAAACATAATAAACTGGCCAAGTAAGAGTAAATAACAGCATTTCAAATGTTGTCCTAAGAAATGCCCAAGGTTATAAATCTGTCAGCTTCAAAGCAATATGGAGGCCAATATTTGTAGAGATTATGCTGGAAAGTAATGGAAGTAATCCTCACAATTAGATAATAGAGCCTTTTCATATTAACATAAATGATATTTAAAAATTGAAACATTAAGCCATAGTAAGCATAAGCTCTAATATTAATGGGGCACATAAACAGAAAAAATGGTTTTGTGCTATTTAATCTCAAAAATGGTTTAATGACCCTTATCTGATTATAAAAACAGCACAAGCAACTGTATTAGATAAATAGGACATTAAAAATACTGCTAACTGGTAAGCAGCTTGAAAATATCTAAATTAATGTATTTTTAAATCAAATTTAATAGTCACTGAAGGAATATTAAAGAGATGTTCTGGATATGACTATGACATTGGCAAACATGAACATGTATAAAGAAAGTTAAAGAAACACACAGAAAAAGAAAAAAATAAAACAGCTAAGGAAAGAATTCACAAGGTGAAAGTTAAGAATTTGGTTAATTTAGTTAAGTCTTGGTTTCAGCAATCTCAGCTGCATCAATCCCCAGACCAATAAAAGTGGTGAATAATATAGTAGGCTTTTAACATATAATTCCACCATTCTCATACTATGAAACATGGCCAAATGGCTTTTCATTGGAATTTGGTTAATTTTACATTAGAAGTCAACTCTTCCACTGGACTAGAGAGGGCTTATTCAGTCTTCTGTAACACACATACTTGAAGATACCACCCCTCTTTTCCACCATTCACCTTAACAGTAAGAGTCATGATCACTAATCATGATCATCTTGATTCCTTCAGTATTTGAGTGCTGATGGTAGGTATTTGAGGAATGATTCCTTCTACCCCTTCTAAGTGCTCATTCATCTGTCCTTCTCCCTTCTTGAAGTGGTCGTGTAGTGGAGAAGTGTTTCACTCTGCTGTCAGTTAACGAGGTGTGATTTTCCTAGGCATCAGCTCCTAAACTTGTATAATGGACTCCCTTTCACAGCTGGTTGTATGATAAGAGACATAATCATGTTCCTGGTAGAGCCAGCAAGCTCAATAAATACTACCTGCTGTTATACTTCTCACACCACACCTCTAGTTCCTAGGCTTTACCAACTTCCTCCAAACCAAAGGTTCAATCCATTGCTGGTGGTCATCTGAGAATCCCCTAATCTGGGTCATAGTTTGTCAAATTGCTCTTCTGGCACTATAATATTGAATTTTAAATTTGCATGCTAAACCAATTGTTCTTAAACATGCAAAAGAGGAACAGAGGTAGTCCCAAAGAACCAGGTATTGTAAAACATTTATCTCCATCCAAATTGCAAAATTAGAATCACTAGACAGTCTCATTGCCATAACAATGATACCTTAGAGTAAAAAGAGAGATCTGACTAATGTTAGTTGGTTGGAGTTTGTGCCAACTCCACCAGACATTACGTTGTTAGGTTTTACAATTTTACTCCAGTTCTGAGGGAGGATACCACTGGGAAAAGCATGTCGCAGTTGCAAAGGGATCTGGAGTTAAAATGGGTCAATAATCTCTCTTCCCATCATTCAATGACATGATGTTTAGATATATTTTCCCCTGCTGCTTACCTCACAAAATCACACAGCTTTTTCTCTCCCCATTTATCATGGTCTAACCTTTCGAACTGTAATTTGGAGAAACAGACTGCAAATAACCTCTGTTAATAAAATCTTGTTGCTTTGTTGTGTTTTCTTTTCTCCAGGGAACTGAATGTTTTCTTATGGGTTCCCAAATAAGATGGTCATCTTTATGAATCCATTTTCCAACTGGGAAATAGAAATGAAGCCTAAAAGAAAGAGAGAGGGAATTAAAATAGTCTAAAAGCTAATTCATTACTAACACCCAGTTTTGCCATCACTTTTCTGAGTGCTGGAAACTTCTCCACTTTTTCCTGAAATAACTCAAATTAAACGGTATTGGAGTAGCCTGAGGCATTTATGAAAGCTGGGACTGTTGTATGTGATTACTCTTCCTTTTCGTTAGGAGCTCCTTAGTACCTAATCATCCACAGGAATGTTTGTTAACAGGTACAATGCCATTGAGCATTTACCGTATTGCCTGTACAGTCTTGAAACAATTATGTGTGAAGGTATTAAAAGGGTATAGGATGAAACAGAGAATGCTGTGGGAGGCCAGCCAACAAATTCAATCATCTAACTATTCCTACAACTACACCATGAAGTTATTTACCATAAATACCATAGCCTATGATTTCCAACTCGGAAATCTGTCGACCCAGTTTTTAGGTTTTACTCATTCTCAGGATATACTCCATAATGTGAATTTAGCTGTTTCTTTTATTCTTGTTCAAATTCTTTTTTAAATATAGCAGGTTATAAAGAAATAGCACTATTTTTCAAATCAACACTGTTCCTTATATTGGTATACATTGTTCCCTATATTGGCAAAAGAGGAGGGCATCAGACTGTTAAGCAAACAATAATTGGTTGCAGCACTCAGAAAGATAGAAATGACTGTTCTATTAAACAGAGAGGGTGATTGGAGCCTTTCTTTCTTAACTGACAATTACAGATACAGTGCATCAAGAGGGTTCATAATAAATATCAGTGCTCACTTGACCTACCAAATATATTTGTTTGGAAAAATATAAATGGCAAATTGTCCTTCAGATTAATAGCTACCGTATTGGTAAAGTACAAATCACTTTTAACAGCCACATTACTTTAGTAAAGAGAAGCTTGCTAACTGCTCTTTAATTAAGTACACTTAATGACCTTAAGGGGATTAGTAGTCTTGTCTGATAATCAATAAGCATGGCAAGATTGCTGCCTCATAAACTGGGGTGGAAGAACCAAATTAATCTGTAAAGATTAGTCTTCTCTAGTTTTTTTCTTATAGTTTGATTCCATCCAACACTTAGGAAACTCATAGTCTCAGTCAAGAAGACCATACCAGTAATTCATTTGTTCTGAAGGCATGTATTTATTTTAGCAAACATGGTTTTAAAAGTGGTGCCAAAAAGCCAAATGACAAATAATAGATATTTTCCTGCAAATCACTGAAAAATGCTCAAATACAATTATCTGCTGCCCCATTGATATGTGATTGGTTAATGGAGTATAACTAGCTGTGCCACTGTGAGACTCAGTTTCTTCATTTGTAAAATGAAAGAGGAAACTTCTCAGGTCCTTTGCAGCTTCTACATTTTATATTTTAAATAGAAAGTAATTTAGATTTACTTTGAAATTATCCATTTTTTAGTAGCAGGTCAGACTTGTGCAATCAGACACTGATGGACTATCTCTCATCTTCATTTGTCCCCACACATTTAGCAAAAGCAAGTGTTGTGGGCCAATAAAGAATATTTGAAATGCATTATCAAGGGAAAACAAAACAAATTCATTCAAAACGTGTGAAGCATTTGAGGCAGCATGGTGCAATAGGAATAGAAGGAAAGGGAGGATGAGGTAAAATTTGGGGATAATGACTTTGAAGTCACAAATACTTTGTTCAATACAAAAGATGTCAATACAACTTCTATTAACCAGCTGCATAACCTTAAATAAATTGCTCTGTTCTTCTCAACTTCAGTGTCCTTGTAGAATGAGGATTATCATCAGAATTATAGTAAATAAATGTGCTAATATAACAATACTTCTCAACAGCAGATTTTTGCCTAGCAGAGTGGCAATTGCCTTTTCCCTTCCCATTCTCTGATGTTTCTGGGTGATCAATAGATGTAGACATCACATGAAATTTTACATATATAGTCAATTCTTGAACAACAAGGGGTTTGGGGTGCCAACCCCCTACACAATCAAAAATCCATATACAATTTTGATTTTTCCAAAACTTAACTACTAACCAGCTATACTGATTATAGAAATTATCTATTAACACATGTTTTGTATATTATATGTATTACATACTGTATGCTTACAATAAAGTAAGCTAAAGAAAATGTTATTAAGAAATCATAAGGAAGTGAAAATATATTTACTATTCACTCAGTGGAAGTGGATCATTATAAAGGTCTTCATCCTCATTGTCTTCACATAGACTAGGCTGACGAGGAGAAGGAAGAGGAGAGGTTAGTCTTGTTGTCTCAGGGGTGGCTGAGGAGGAAGAAAATCCACTTATAAGTGGACCTGTAGAGTTCAAACCCGTGTTGTTCAAGGGTCAACTGTATATATAAAATTATATACAGTGTATATGCAATATGCAATGTAACTAAATGTGAAATGTAAATTCTACACTTGTGTCTAAGTACCCATCAAAACCTTTGGAAATAGGGCTATATTTTTATCTATAATTTTTCCACTGTAAGTGTAATACCTGGCACATATACATATCAGTTCAGCTAAATAAGTACATACACTTCATATTAGTTTATTGCATATATTCAGTCTTCAACCTTTAATATCTACGTCTTCATTGCTGTATCAAGGCTGCCAGAGCAATTGACCTACTTGCTAAACTACTACGTAGTATCTGCTTTTTCTTTAAAAAATTCTGTTATGATCAATTGTATAAACTTCAGCTTACATATACAATAATGAAGTCCTACTATGACCAAAAAATTGTGTGCAGTAGTTTTATTATTGAATGATGTTAATCACAAATGAAATTATATGCCTCTGTAAGATGTGCATTTATCCTAGATTGGCTTTTTCTTAAGGTATTTTCCAGTCACATTTAACTTATCTATTATTATAAATATATGCTGATTATTACCCAAGCAATGCTAGTAAGACTTAGTGACTTGGTGGTCAAGAGTGTCAGGAAAAGCCATCCAGCCCACATGGGATAACCTTTTACTATTAAGAATATTAAGATTCCTAGAATAAGAGCTATATTTGCAGGATAATACTAGAAACTTCAAGACTTAAAAAAAATAACAAAAATCACTGCATTTCAAGTAACATTGCTGATATTACAAAGACACTTTATTAATATTTGGCTATTTAACTTCTTAAGGGTTAATGATATGAGCAACCCTTCTATACGGGAAAATGTAAACAGTTATTGGAAACAAAATATCCAAGCAAGGGAGAGAATCCTCCTCAGATAAGTTGTAAAGAATGTTGACATTTTTCATATTCTGAGAGTAAGACATCTATCCCATTCTGAAATTCTTATATGGGATACCAAGTTTCTAGCTTTGCCACTGAACATCCACTGTCCATATTTTTAGATCTTATTTTTTTTCCATTTGTGCAAAAGTAGATAAAAAAGGTCAGCTTGCCTCCAGCAGGCTGTTATAGCTTAATAAATAGCCAATAAATGCTTAAATGCTATTGTATTTTTCTCCCAGCAGCCTGTGTCTAGGCAAATATTTCTGAAGCCTGCCCTGGGCTTGCACACAGGTGCTGGATTCCTGCTCACCACCTGGGAATGGTTTGGGACTTCTGCACACTTTTCCTGTAGGCACTTTCTGCTGCCCTTGTTCTAATCAGTGAAAAGGTACCACAGTACCCATTGCTGATGCTTGTAGACTGACGGTGTTCCAGGGTGTTGCTCTTGGTGGTCTGAACTAGTAATTGATCTTTAAAATGCTGAAATCTGTGTGCTTAGGAGGTCACTTAGGAGGTCCTGTTCTCAAACCAGAAACTATCAACATCCTTTAATCATCAATTTACCTGAGAACGTCATTAAAAACTGCAAAATACTGTTTGACAGATCCTCATGAACATTCTGACCTCAATAGCAATAACTTGTAGGAGGTCATGACATTTTCTTCATCGATTTCTTCCTGAACAGCCACTGCCTTTGAAACAAACAAACATCAACTATTCACACTTGTAAAATGTTTCCTCTAATTCCCTGGCAATGGGATAAAATAATAATAATTAATATAAAATTACCCTAATTTCCACTGTGTCAAGTTCTGTAAATTCAAGGTGTTCTGAATGTGCTGTTGCTACTCCAAACTTTCAAAGAGTGATTAAGAGAAACAAACAATACTGGGACCAAAATCCCATCTGGAGAGAGCCGAAACAATATAATGAAGTATTATACAATTATAAGAGAGGATGATAGGGTATTATTATTATGCTAGTTAGCAATTGCGGCCAGTGAAATAAGGAACAAGGAGGATAGAAAATCCCTGAGTTGATTCACTTGAAGAGAGATGGACCTGCTAGGCATCCCTTCTCTTTCTCACTCTTGCACATGGGTCTGCTTGAAGGCTGAGAAGCCTACAGTTTTACCAATATATCCAACAGCCATGATTAAATATCATGAGGAGGAAATGCAGGAGAGTGGGGAAAGTACAGATTTTACTGCCACCATCTCCTGCTTCGTTTCTGAATGAAGGGCCTTGGGAAAACCCCTTCACCTCTGTAGGCCCACATTCGTCTCCTATAAAATATCCATCTCAAAGGGCTTTTGGAAGACTCAAGCTCATCCATATGTACACCTAGCATGATTTTACTATAGAATAGTGATTTTTAAATAGATATTATATTTTTTCCCAAAACTAAAAAGTCATATAATATAGTGGTGCCCGTGTCCATTAATCCATGTTAATTTTTCAGTAGCAAGTCAGGCTCAATGAGATCCAAACAGAAAGCAGAAAAGGTTGAGAGTACAAGATTCATACCCTGGGGACCACCTGGAATAAGATCTTTAAGATATCAAGGGAGCAGGAGCAAACAGTGAGGAGGAGCAAGCAAGGAGGATACCGAAAAACGGACTTCCCAAGGCATCAAATGTAGTTGTTATATAATTCTGCTCCAACCTAGCCCTGGACCTGGAGGATATTTAATCGGAGAGTAATTAAGTCTTATTAATATCAAATTACAAATTTTTACTTTGCAATGGTCAAGTTTTCACTTCTGTTTCTGCCTTGCAAAAAAATTTTCCTTAGCATTTTCTCAAATTGGCAGGGTGCTTCTTTTCTCACAAGAGTATCAGAGGCTCCAGTGATGGAAGAGTTGACCTGAGACACATCAGGATAGTGGCTCTGGTACCTATGTGTCTGTTGGAAGTATTGATAAGCCTCCTTGGAATCAGGTTGTAGATGCCTTCTGCCATAGATTACAAACTGGGGGCAAGGCTTGTGAAACTCTCTGCAAAGAGCATTCTTCTTACATCTTTATTGCCTACAAAATGCCAGGAGAGTTTCCAAGTAAGAGTAATCACTGTTAAAGAAAATAGGACATAAAATAAACTGTTATTACCTGCAAAACAGCTGTATTTCCTTTTCTTCCCAGAGACGCACATAAACCCTCTGTGTACTCTGACATGAAACAATGTAATAGAACTTTTATTTCAGTAAACACGAGATATTTGTTCCATGATAAGTAATATCTGAAAGGATAAAAAGGTTGTGGTCAAAATTTTGTCAGCTGCTCCATGACTGCAAAATCAAAAAAAGGATCTTACAAATTGATCAGGCCTATTCTTGGTCTAAGATAGGAGGTTATAAAGGCTAAGAGCAAGGGCTTTGCAATAGGACAGACAGAGGTCTAATCCCAGCTCTGCCTCTTAAGTTTATATGTAACCCAAGGGAAGCTCTTGTATCTTTGCAAGCTTCAGTTTCTGCATTATCAAAGTTGTGGCAATAATAGAACCTACTTCATAGATACTGAGTATTAAATAAGATATGCAAAGTGTTAAATATAGCACTTGACCCTTCAGAAGCACATAAATGGTATTAGCTATTAAGCTAAAACTCTCTCTAGCTACTGGTCGTGTCACAATTTTACAGTATCTGAGGAGACCTAATGAAAATCTAAGGAGATGAGAATGTTCTTAATTTTTTAATTATATCATTTATTTTTCTTTTATTTAAACCTATTGCTTTTCCAAATTGACTTCTTTGAATACTTGGAATGGATTCTCATCAACTTTCTTACATAAACATCCTTTACATATCTAGAATCATATGATTTTTACAGCAGGGAGAAACCATGTATGTAGCCCATGCAACTTCCTTGTTTTATAGATGATGGAACTAAATATTGAAACAGTGACATAACTTGTACAAAGTCACAGGTATAATTATAAAGAAAAAAAAATCTCACATATTCTAGCACCCTACCCAATGCTCATTCCAGATAAAAACTCACTGAATTTGAAGGTAAGTCATTCTCTCCAGCCATTGTCCATTGACATGAATTCTTTTAACTGTTTCTTATGCATCATTCTATCCTTTATATAAGACTTGCTTAACACATTCTTCATTCTCCCATCATTT
This sequence comes from Papio anubis, assembly GCF_008728515.1. Lineage (NCBI taxonomy): Eukaryota > Metazoa > Chordata > Mammalia > Primates > Cercopithecidae > Papio > Papio anubis. The sequence continues at coordinate 145,366,119 of NC_044976.1, read as the reverse complement.
TTTCAATTTGAAGCCTCCAAACTAGATATATTTAGCCTATTTGGTGTCTAATTTGCAGACAAGGTTTATTAAAGGATTCTTCCTTGATCCTGATCCTTGATTTTCTGTACTATGTTGTCAACGCAAAGGATATTCATTGTGACCTTCCCTGAACATCCCTGGTAAAGGTTATTCTTCTCTTTTGAACTCTCATAGCTCCAAATATGTGGATGTGTTTGATTCCCTTCCTAGACTCTACATCCATGGAGGGCCAAGCTCATACATCTACTTACTCATCACTCAACAGGTCTCTGTGGAAGAGTCACCAAATATTCTCCTTTATTTTATTTCATTTGGTTTTATATAGTTTCTTGTCTATAGAAGAGCAACTTCCAGAACTAGATCAAGAAGACACTGGAGTTTGTCTCTGACTTCTGTTAAGTAAAGTAAAATGGAGGAGAATTTGAGTTATGATTCTTCCTCCCATTTAACCTCTATCTGGCTCTAACTTGACATAGCACACTGTCCTGTTGTTTTTCTTATTTTTCACAATTGGCTTTTTTCAAAGTAAGTGTCTTCACGTCCCACGGACACAAATATTCAAGGTTGTTATTTGGTGTAAAGAAAATTATACCGATGTTCTAATTTTTAGAAAGTAGATGAAAAGAATTTCCAGTATCTATCAATATTATACCCAGAAATTAAATACTGGTTTCTGGGCAAGATGTGGTGGCTCACACCTGTAATCCCAGTACTTTGGGAAGCCAATACAGTTGTATCAATTGAGCCTAGGAGTTCAAGACCAGCCTTGTCAATATGTGAAACCCTGTCTCCATTAAAAATACAAAAATTAGTCAGGTGTGGTGGTACATGCCTGTAATCCCAGCTACTCGGAAGGCTGAGGGAAAGGAGGGAAGGAAGGTAGGAAGGAAGGAAGGGAAGGAGGAAGGAAGGGAGGAAGGAAGGAAGGAAAGAAAGGGAAGGAAGGGCAGAGAAAATACTGGTTCCCAAATAAAACTAGCAAAGAGTAACATCATAGCCAGAAATCCACTTCATTACCTGCAGTTGTTGAATGAAAGCTTAATATGAAGAAAACAAATGATTTCTTTCTCATTTTTCTAGTTTCTCTTATCTTCACCTTGCTTCATTCAGACATTCATTTGTTCTCATAGGCAACTTGGGATGATGGATAAATCATAAACTGTGGAGTTATACAGACTCAGATACCAATCTTAGACTCTTATACCTGCTATCTGAATGATCTGTCTCTTTTTCTGTTTTCTAACCCTAAAATGGAGATAACACAGATCCCACAGTGGTCCTGGAAAAATTCACTGAAATTTTATTATTTCCTTTTCCCTTTTTATTAATTTTCTTTTTTATTGGCCCCATGCTTCCTTCCTGTGATTAAACTTTTGCCCCGCATCCTTTTGATGAAGGCCAAAAAAGTATAGATTTGATGTGAAAAGATCTGTATATCAGCTATGACTCTTTGAAATCAAAGACATTAAATTTGGAAAACTGCGTCCTACATAACTTTATTAAAGTTAGTCTGAAATAAGCAATTAAATCCCTCTTCAATTCCACTGGGTAGGTTTACAGGATGTATACAGAAGGCTAGATAGTGACAGAACTACTTTCAAGTAAAATGCCTCTTCTCTACTTTTTAATCTGAATTCAATTAATATAACCCTTAAACTGAAGCGAGGGCTGTGGGCAAAAGGATGAGAACAAATTCCCCATCCATAAAAAGCATCTGGCACAAGGAAAACAGCAGCAAGTCCAGATGGTACCAAGCTCTGACACAGGCCAGGGAATGCTCTATGGACAGAAATGCCGTATAGATTTTGTATAAGAAAGCACAAAATGCAATCTTGAAAAATTAAAAATAAGAACTTTTGTGGCTGAATAGCTCAATTTACTCAATATATTCATAATTAGGACTGCTTTATAGGACATTTAATTTATTACTTTATGTTCATGCTTTCCCTTAGAACATATATTATAAGGTGTATGACAGTTTTAGCTTGAGCACTTACATTGGCAAAGCATCGTTGTTACTGGGAGTTGAAGGAACCAATCAGAAAGGCAAACACCCATGACACCCAAGTGGTTTCCATGCTATCAAATATGGTACAGTTGGGAGATCAGCAATTGACCTCTAATTGTTATCATTCAGCATGTATTTGGTGGATAGCTTTGCTTAAGATCTTCTGTACCAATTTATTCCTCTTCCCTTCTACTTTCTCTTCAGGGAAGCTAACAACTAGTTGTCCTTGGTTCATCTATTTCTTATTCAGGGATACCTTCTTCAATCTACAGAGGCTGAATTAGTGCTCTCATTTCATACTCCTTAGTGGGTAGTACGTCCTCTGTTTAAGTACTTACTATGACTTTAATCTTTCACTCAAGCCTGGCCTCCTTCTAATCCAGAACCACATGAATTCAGGGAATATGCCCATTTCTTCCCATTCTTTCCCAGGTTCCACAGTGCCCAGTACATGACGAAACTTCCAGTTATGCTTCATCAATCTGTGTCACAGACATTGTTCTAGGCACATGTCATATACAGGAATGAGAAAAATTGACAAAAACTCTGCTCATGGAGCTTATGTTCTAGGAGAAAACTGAGAAAAAGCAAAATAATTAAGTAAGATATGTTATATAGAAATGTCAGTGGTGCTGACTGCACTGGAGAAAAATAAAGTAGGAAAAGGGGATAGGAAGACCGGGGCCAAAGCTGTTATCCAGGAAATTTCATAGTGTGTATTAGACAAGAGGCAAAGATAAAAACTAATGAGGAAGCATCTAATTTAAGGAGTTTTACAAAAGCAAAATAATCAAAGCGAATAGTAAAGGATAGAGGAAGAATAGAAATTAACATATCAGCAATCATATAAAAGAGGAGAAATGAACACATTCAGGTTTGCTCTTTGAGAAAAATTTTAAAATGTATAAACCTTGGGGAGACTGATTAATAAATAAATGGAGGGTATACAAATAATGAACGTTAGAAATAAAAATGGGAGCATCACTGTCTAGTTTGAATTATACTCCCAAAGATATGAGGTCCTAGTCCTGGAAATCTGAAAATGTAACTTTAATTGGGAAAAGGATCTTTGAAGATGTGATCAAATTAAAAATTTTGTGTTAGTAGAGTTATATTAGACTAGCCTGGTGTCTAAGTGCTATCATAAATATCTTTATAAGAAGGAGGCAGAGGAAGATATCACATGCACCAAGGTGAAGCCATGTGAAGATGGAGCAGAGAGAAAGTTGAAGATACTGGCCTTGAAGATTGAATTAATATGGCCACAACGCAAGGAATGCTGGCAGCCACCATAAGCAGGAAAAGACAAGTTGTGGATGATTCTCTAGAGCAGTGGCCCCCAACGTTTTTGGCACCAGAGTTTGGTTTTGTGGAAGACAATTTTTCCACTGATGTGTTGGGCAGGTGGGTGGGGGATTGTTTGGGAATGAAACTGTTCCACCTCAGATCATTAGGCATAGTTAGATTATCATAAGGAGCATGCAATCTAATCCCTGCGTGTGCAATTCACAATAGGATTCATACTCCTATGATGTGACGGGAGGTGGAGCTCAGGCAGTAACGCTCGCTTGCCCGCCGCTCACTTCCTGCTCACTTCCGTGCAGCTCAGTTCCTAACAGGACATCAACTGGTACTACCCATGGCCTAGGGGTTGGGGACCCCTGCTCTAGAGCCTCTGGAAAGAACACAGTATTGCCAACAGTTTGATTTTAAACTGGTGAAGGTTATTTCAGACTTCTGGCTTTCATCACTGTAAAAAAATAAATTCTTGTTGTTTTAAGCTACCAAGTTTATGGTGATTTGTTTCAGCAGTCACAGAAAACTAAAATAACCATTCTACTATAGATCCTGAAGTCACTAAGACATGAACTAGAGAAAACTATGAACAATTTTATACCAATAAATTTGAAAACATAGATAAAACAGACAAATCCCTACAAAAATACCAACTAATGAACACGATATAATAATAGATTAAAAAAAAATACCCTGATACCAAAGTCAGACATGAACCTTACAAGAAAATTACAAGCCAACATCCCTGATAACCATAGGTGTAAGAATCCTCAACAAAATACTGAAAAACAGAATTCAACAGCACATTGAAAAGATCATTCACCACCATCAAGTGGGATTTATCCCAGGGATATGAGGGTAGTTCAATGTACACAAATGTGTAAATGTGATAAATTACATTAACAGAATGAAGGACAAAAACATATGATCTTCTCAGTAGATGAACAAATGCATTTGATAAAATTTAGCATCCTTTCCTGACTAAAAACTATAAGACAAATTACTTATGGAAGGAATGTACTGCAACACAATAAAGGCCACATATGACAAAACTACAGCTAACATCATACCCCATGGTGAAAAGTGAAGTTTTTTCTCTGAGATCGGGAACATAACAAGAATGTCCACTCTTGACACTTCTATCCAACATGGTATTAGAAGTTACAATTCGGCAAGTAGAAAAAATAATAGGTATCCAAATTGGAAAGAAGAAGTCAAATTGTCCCTATTTGTAGATGCCATGATCTTACATATAGAAAACCCTAAAGACTTCCCTAAAAACTATTAGAACTAATACATGAATTAGTAAAGTTGTAGGATATAAAATAAACATACAAAACCAGTAGCACTTCTACATACTAACCACTAACTATCCACAAAAGATATCAAAACAGGCATGGTGACTCATGCCTGTAATCCCAGTTCTTTGGGAGGCTGAGTTGGGCTGATCACTTGAGCTTAGGATTTTGAGACCAACCTGGGCAATATAGCAAGACCCCATCTTTACAAAAAATACAAAAATTAGCGGGGCATGGTGGCACGTGTCTGTAGTCTCAGCTACACAGGAGACCGAGGTGGGAGGATCAATTGAGCCTAGGAGGCTGAGGCTACAGTGAGCCGTGATCATGCCACTGTACTCCAGCTTGGGTAACAGAGTGAGAACCTGTCTCAAAATAAAATAAAATAAAATATCAAGAAAACAATTCCATGGAAGAACATACTTCACATAAATTTAACCAAGGAGGTGAAAGACCTATACACTGAAAACCGTAACACATTGATGAAATAAACTGTAGAAGATGGAAAGATATCTGTGTTCTTGGACTGAAAGAATTAATAATTTTTTAAATGTTCATACTACCCCAAATAATCTACAGAGTCAATGCAATCCCTATGAAACTTCCAATGATATTTTTCAAAAAAAAATTCCTAAAATTTGTGTGGAACCACAAAAGACCCTGAATTGCCACAGCAATCTTGAGCAAAAATAGCAAAGGCAAAGACATTGCACTACCTGACTCTAAAATATACTGAATAACTGAAGTAATAAAAAACAGCATGGTGCTGGCATAAAAGCAGCATGGTACTGGCACATGGACCAATGGAAAGGAATAAAGAGCCCAGAAACAAATATATGTAAATAAGGTCAATTCATTTTTGACAAAGACACCAAGAATACACAACTGGGAAAGAGAGTCTCTTCAATAAATTGTGTTGTGTCCAGTAGATATCCACATGCAGAGGAATGAAGTTAAACCTTTACCTTATACCATAGGCAAAGATCAACTCAAAATGCATTAAAGGCTTTAGATAAGACCTGACACTGTAAAACTACAAGAAGAAAATCTAGGTGAAAAACTCCATGAGGTTCATACGGGCAACGATATTTTGGATATCAACCTAAAAGCAGAGGCAATAAAAGCAAAAATAGACTAACGAGATTACATGAAACTAAAAAGCTAACATCATACCCCATGGTGAAAAGCGAAGTTTTTCACTGGCCATCTCAGTATATGTACTTTTTTCAGTGTCTGATCTAGCACAACGCAGACAGAGGCTGGGCTGATTTTCAGATAACCCAACTAAATTCATGGAGGAATTCTGGGCTCTCACTCTCATTTGAGTTAACTTGGGGAGATATTCATATTATCTTGTTCATGTGTTGTTCATTTCTTGCACAGCCAAGAAAACAATCAACAGAGTGAAGAGATCTACAGGAAAAGAGAAACTATTTGCAAACTGTGTGTCTCATAAGAGATTAGTATCTAAAATATATAAGGAACCCAGAAAAACTCAACAGGAAGATACAAATAACTCAATTTAAAAACGGGCAAAGGGGTGACTCTTTCTCTTGAGTACACACACACACACACACACACACACACACTCCCCTTTCTTGAGCATGTACCTTTCACTTTGTAATAAATCTCTGTACTTTCACTATTTTCTGACTCATTCTTGACTTCTTTCTTCAGAAGCTGTCAAGAGCCTGGATACTGGCTGGGGTCAAGGTCCCATCCACATTTGGGGACCACCCCCCACAAATCCACCAGCATTATCTTCATGGTGAACCAGCCAAGAGCATCATCACTCCCATTTTAGGACCATCAGCATTTGGTCATGCCAAGGACAAGTCAAGGCTATGGGTAACTGTAATTTAGAAAATGGGGTTGCAATGGCCAGATAACAGGACCCTTAATTTTTAATACCATCTTGCAATTAGATCTTTTTAAAAATGTTGGGAGAAATGGACTGAAATATCATATGTACAGACCTTCATGACTCATCATCAGAGCTCTGACCATCATGGAAATTGTCACCTTTGTTATGCTCATACCCCTTTAGGGGAACTAACTGGGGAAGTAGATATCCTAGATGATCCCCTTTTGAAAAATGTACCTCCCCTGAGCTTCTCACACCTCCTAACCCAGAGCCAGTTCCTGCATCCCCAGCTCCTCCCTCTCACCCAACTCCACTTTTGACTCCCCAGTCTTCTGCTAGTTCCAGCTACACTCCTGCTAGTCCACCTGCTTACCAACCTGTATGGTCTTCCCTACCAAAGGAACAGAGCCCTGCCAGGGTCACTAGCACTGGCATTTTCTACCTCCCTGACAATTCTAAGTTATGCTCACTTAGGGAGGTGGCCAATGGGGATGCTGGCCATCCTGGTATATGTACTTTTTTCGGTGTCTGATCTAGCACAATGCAGACAGAGGCTGGGCTGATTTTCAGATAACCCAACTAAATTCATGGAGGAATTCTGGGCTCTCACTCTCATTTGCGTTAACTTGGGGAGATATTCATATTATCTTGTTCATGTGTTGTACCCATGAGGCAAAGCAGTATATTTGGGTAGAGGCCAAGGCTTATGCTGGCAGCTTGTCAGCAGGGGATTCTGAACAATACATTGCAGGGGCCACGTCTGTGCCTAACCATGACCCTATCTGGAACTACCAAGAGTGTCAGGCTTCTCTAAGAATAAGGAACCGATGGTGGCTTGTTTAGTGAAGGGAATGGAAAAATGTACCACTAAGCCTGTGACCTGTGATAAAATAAAATAAATAAGGAAAGGATGAAAATCCAGCTTTGTTCCAGGGATGCTTTGTAGTGACCCGAAAAAAATATACTAACATCAACCCCAGTATTGATTCAGGCCAAATTTTACTAAGGAAACACTGTAGTAGCCAGTCAGCACCCAAAATCAGGAGAAAATGACAGAAGTTGGCTTTGGGACCCCAAATGCCTATTAATGAAATGTTCAATGTGGCTTTTTGGGTATTCAATAATAAGCACAGGGTTGAAGAGCCTGAAAAGACCCAGTGTCTCAAACAATGGGATAGACAGCCAGCCCAAATGATAGCACTTGCTGTAAGTAGTACCTCGCAACCTCAGGGTCACCCGGGGGGACGCTTCCAGCAAACCTGTAGTTGCTGCTTCAAGTGCAGGAAGCCAGGACATTGGAGCAAGAACTGTCCCAGCCAGGGGAGCCCACCTGGACCCTGTCCTCACTGAAAGCCAGGAGGGCTATTGGAAAAGGGATTGCTCTTAGCTCCAAAGGGAGAGGAAGACACCTGATGCTGTCATGGCCAAACCTGAGGACTGAAGGGGCCTGAGGTTCCTGGCAGCTCCCACAAAAGGCATGACCATCACAACTGAGGAGCCTTGGGTCACTCTTGACTTGGTAGGTAAGAATATTAATATCTTAATTTACCTAGGGGCCAGTTACTCTGATTTAAACAGTCACTCTAGGCCCTTATCCCTCCAAAAGTTGCACTATCACAGGTGTCAACGGCACCCCCAGGAACGCTTTACTTTACCCTTGAGCTGCAGGTTCACAAATGTCTAGTTATGCCAGTGTCCTCCTCTTTTACTGGGACGGAACTTCCTAGCCACCCTCTGAGTCATTTTACATTTATCAGGCCCTTGGGAGGCCCCCTTATTAGCCATGTTTTTTCTATGTCAACTTCAGAAAAACAGGAGATCTCCCTCAAAATAATGCTCAAGTAGACCCTCAAGTGTGAGACCAAGAAACCTCTGACAAAGCAATACATTCTCAGCCAGTGATTGTCTCTTTAAAAGACAAAAATAATTTCCCACACAAGCACCAATATCCTCTCAAACCAGAAGTCAGGCAAGGTCTACACTCTCTGAGAAGTTTTTAAAACATGGCCTCCTGGTTCCATGTCACTCTCCTTGTAATACTCTTGTCCACCCTATCCAAAATCCAGATGGGGAATATTGTCTAGTTAAAGACTTAAGAGCCATTAATGAGGCCATAATTCCCTTACATCCTGTAATGCCCAATACTTATGCCATACTTACCCAAATACTGGGAGACAACACTTGGTTCATGATACTAGATTTCAAGGATGCTTTCATTTTGTATCCGTTTGCACCCTGACCCTTAATATTTGTTTGCTTTTGATCAGACTAATCCTGAAACTATATTACCCAGCAGTACACCTAGACAGTACTGCCTCTGGGTTTTAGGGATAGCCCTCACTTGTTCAGAAATGCTTTGGCACAAGAATTAAGGTAGATATAGCTAGAAAGGGGAGCCATACTGCAATACGTGAATTGCATCCCTATAATGCAGTCCCATTAAAGAGGACTCAGATAAGAATGCCACTCAAGTCCTAAACTTCCTGGGAAAAAGAGTATCAAGTCTGTCCATCCAAGTCCTAGATTTCTAAACCAGAACTAAAATATCTGGGGTACCTTCTAAGTTCAGGAAACCAGACCTTGTCCATTGAACAACAACAAAAAAGGCTACCTTCACAAATGAAGAAGAAACCAGAACTTTTCTGGTTAGGGCAGGATTTTGCAGGATTTGGATCCTAGGATTTGGGCTCATTGCTAATCCGTTGTATGAGATCCTAACACGGCCAGAGCATGAACCACTCGAATGGTCAGGGAAAGAACAAGAGACTTTAACTTTTAGCTGAACAAAGAGAGGTTTGTGCAATAATAAAACACACCAGTTGTTCTTATATTAATAATTCATGATTGGTTAAACTTGAAGTTCAAAATACTTAATAGCAGGCTATCTGGCTACATAATTTCAATAACCCCACCACTCAAAACATCTGGGACTCCATCAAAGAATATCTACCAACGGTGACATTGTTCCTACCTTTCCTGAGACCTTTAACAGCTATCTTATTTACTACCAACATTTGGTCCTTGCTTGTTTAACCTCCTTGTAAAGTTTGTGTCTTCTAGGTTGCAACAGTTTCATGTCAAAATATTGGTCATGCAAGCATGCCAACCAATCTCTGCCTCCGATTCACTCTTCTAATGACCCACCCATGGGACTTTTAAACTAGGCAACCAGAAAATTCCACATCCTCACTAGGCAGGAGCAACACCCCTAATCAACAGGAATAAGATACAGAAGACTGATCTCCTCCCTCTTCAACCATTAAGAATAAGGGATGGAAATCTCTGAGGGAGGAAAAGAAGATAGGAATAATACAGGATGGTGGCAGGAGAATAGAAAAATGCCAGGTAACAGTTGCACATGACTAGCAAAAGGAAACTTAAAGTAGTTGCATAAGCAAGGGGCCGATAAGACCCCAAAAACTGGGATGTGGACCAAGCTGACTAAGACAGACTGGATGCCACATGGCAATGGATTTGACCTAGGCTTCACCTATAGCCTCATTATGTGCTCATTAACATACTAAATTACACACCCACTAGTGCCATGACAGTTCTGGGAGCATCCATATTTGGTGTAAAAATGGGTGACACCACAGTTCTGAGAAGTCTCCACTTTCTCCAGCAATCTTCATGGATATTCCACCCCTTGGTCAAACAAACCCATAAAGATAGAAATCTCAAACCCCGTTGCATGTGACTCTTTCTTGAGGACACCAGCAGCATCCCCTTTCTTCAGTGTGTACTTTTCACTTTGTGATAATTCTCTGTATTTTCACTAAAAAATGGCAAACGATCTGAATAGACATTTTTCAAAAGAAGATATACAGATATGTGAAAAAACGCTCAAAATCACTAATTGTCAAAGATGCAAATTGAAACCACAATGACATGTCAATTCACGTCAGTTAAAATGACTACTATTTGAAAAGACAAAAGATAACAAATGTTGGAGAGGACGTAGATACAAAGGAACCTTTGCACAATGTTGGTAGGAATATAAATTAGTACAAACATTATGGGAGTTACTAAAAAGATTAAATATAGAACCTCTGTATGATCCAGCAATGCCACTACCAGGTATATACACAAAGGAAGTGGTATCAGTATGTCAAAGAGATATCTGCACCTGAATGCTTATTGTATCATTATTCACAATATCCAAGATATAGAATCAACCAAAGTGTTCATCAGTGGATGAATGGATAAAGAAAATGTCGTATACCTACACGGTAGAATATTATTCAGCCTTAAAAAATGAAACAAATCCTGTCATTTTGGACAACATGCATGAAGCTGAAGGACATAATGTTAAGTAAAATAAGCCAGGCACAAAAAGACAAATAGCACATGATCTCACTTACATGTAGCATCTTCAAAAGTTGAACTTGGAATTTTAGAGTAGAATAGTGGTTACCTGGGCTGGAAGGGAGATGTGGAAGGAGGTTGGTCAGAGGCTACAAAATTTCAGTTAGGCTGGAGAAATAACTTCAAGAGATCTATAGTGCAACTATAGCTAATTACAATGTATTATATTCTCGAAAACTGCTAAGAGAATAGACTTTAAGGATTCTCACCACACACACAGTTAAGTATGTGAGGTAATGTGCATTTTAATTGGCTTGTTTTGTTAAACAATCAAGAGATACACAATTTGAATTGTGTTATAATTGTTTCAAAAATATAATCTTAAATCAGTACTTTTATCTAGGGAAAATATCAGGCCCACACCACTTCCCTGACAAATTTTACCACACATTTACCAAAGAAAACCATTTCATATTAATTGATTCAAGGAAAAAAGTTAGAGGTACTGTTCTCCCAAATCGTTTTGTAATAACTTTACAAATATCAAAGCCTGAAATCATCTTATGAAGAGAGAAAATTGTAGTATTCTCTTATCTATACACAGAGATAGAAAAAATATTTTTTAAAAATACAAGCAAGCCAAATCTGGCAATATATAAAGAGATTAATACACCATGTCAAAGTTAGATTTTTTTTTTTAGAATGCAAAATTAATTCTACTTTAAAGTAGCAATCAAAGTAAGTTGTCACATTACCAGATTAAAGAAGAAAAATCAGAGAATAGCTCAACAGATGCAAGAAAAACTATTTTTAATAAAATTCAGAGTCAGGCTGGGCGCGGTGGCTTATGCCTATAATCCCAGCACATTGGAAGGCTGAGGCAGGTGGATCACCTGAGGTCAGGAGTTCAAGACCAGCCTGGCCAACGTGGTGAAACCCTGTCTCTACTAAAAATACAAAAATTAGCTGCGCGTGGTGGTGGCACCTGTAATTCCTGCTTCTCAGGAGGCTGAGGCAAGAGAATCACTTGAACCTGGGAGGAGGAGGTTGCAATGAGCCGAGATGGCGCCACTGCACTCCAGTCTGGGCTAGAAGAGTGAAACTCTGTCTCAACAACAACAACAAAAAATTCAAAGTCCATGTCAATATAAAAATTCTTAGAAATCAGTGGAAAAGAAGGGAAAATCCTTAGTCTATTAAATGATGTGTATAAGGAGCTTATACCAAATGTAATGGTAAAAACTGAAAGCATTTTCTTTTAGGTAGAAAATAAAGCAAAGTTACCTCTTGTCATCACTTTTTTTTTTGGAGACAGAGTCTCACTCTGTCGTCAGGCTAGAGTGCAGTGAAGCGATCTCGGCTCACTGCAACCTCTGCTTCCTAGGTTCAAACGATTCTCCTGCCTCAGCCTCCCAAGTAGCTGGGACTACTTGGGAGGTGCCACCACACCCAGCTATTTTTTGTAGTTTTAGTAGAGACGGGGTTTCACTATGTTGGCCAGGATGGTCTCGATCTCTTGACCTATGATCCACCTTCCTCGGCCTCCCAAAGTGCTGGGATTACAGGCGTGAGCCACCATGCCCAGCCTTGTCATCACTTCTATTCAACATGAGCAAGTGGTCTTTACTAGTGCAGTAATACAAAAATGAGAAGCAAAAGTTAAAGAGTTGAGAAGGAAGACATAAAGCAAGGATTATGTGTGAATAATATGCTTGTGTGTGTAAGAAAATTCAAAAGAACCCACAGATAAATTATTGGAATTAATAGACAAGTTTATTCAAGTTGGTGGATGCAAAATCAATATATAAAATCAATTTTAATTCTATATATTAGCAAAAAGAAGAACATGAAAAATTTAAAATTAGCTGAAGATAGTTTCCCTTTATAATAGCAGCAAATTATTTATATTTATGGTATGTTGTAAGAACTCAAGATAATTTTAAGGTGCTATTTTATAAAGGCATCAAAAATTTCAGGAAGACCTAAATAAAGTGTGGGAGACAACATGTTCATTAATATGAGAGTCTCAATGTAACATGGATGTAAATCTACACATTGATCTACAGAATCAATGCTATCTTAATTAAATTATTAACAGGGGTGTGTGTGTGTGTGTGTGTGTGTGTTGATTGACAAGATGATTCTATATTTTACATAGAAATGCTAAAGCCAACATACTTAGGGGAAAGACAACAGTAAAGTATAACTGCTTTGTCAGATATCAAGCCTTATAAGTATTTTAGGAAGTAGTTAAGAATGTGTAGCATTGGTACAAAGATTGTTGAATGAAGAGACCAGAAAAGGAGAACCAGAAAAAGACCCATGTATTGCAAAGGTAACACTTTCGAGCTATAGAGAAAGGTCAGTCTTTTCAACAAAGGATGTTTAGACAACTGGATGTCCATGTAGAAAAGCAAAGAGAGATAACACTTAACCTCCATTTTATATCACACACAAGAGTGAATTCCAGCTCATTTGAATTTTTAAAAGAGAAAAGTAAAACAATGAAACCTTTAGAAAATAATTATTTACGATTTTTTGTTTGGTTGGTTTTTAGGTGGGGGACGGAGTCTCCCTCTGTTGCCAGGTTGGAATGCAGTGCCGCAATCTCGGCTACGCAATCTCCGCCTCCTGGGTTCAAGTGATTCCCCTGCTTCAGCCTCCCGAATAGCTGTGACTACAAGCATGCACCACCACGTCCGGCAAAATTGTATTTTTAGTGGAGACAGGGTTTCACTATGCTGGCCAGGATGGTCTCAATCATCTGACATCATGATCCACCCACCTCGGCTTCCCAAAGTGCTGGGATAACAGGCATGAGCCACCGCCCGGCCTTGACAGTATTTTTATAACCTCAAAGAAGGAAAGTACTTCTCAAACAGAATTAAAGCACAAACTATAGAGAAAAGGACTGATAACTTGGATCATGTTAAAATTAAGAACTTCATTAAAAGAGACCATTAAGAGAGTAAAAATTCAAGACACATAGTTAGAGAAGTTATTTTCTAATAACTGGATCATACCCAGAATAAATTAAAAACATCTACAAATCAGTAAGTACAGACCAACAGAAATTTGAAAGAGCAATTTACTTAAACAGAAACTTCATAAAAAAGATATCCAAATGGCTAATAAATGTATAAAACAGTGTTCAATATTATTAGTCCTCAGGAAAATGAAAATGAACACTTTTATGAAATACCACTGCACAGTCATCAGAATTAAAAATTTAAAATATGCAATAAAATTCAAACTTTTAGAAAACTCTCCTACAATGTTGTTAGAAAAGTATATTGGTACAACAACTTCGGAAAGCAGTTTAGGTTTATCTGTTGAAACTGAAAACTATACAGAACCTATGACACGGCAATGCTACTCTTAGGAATGTATTAACAAATGCATGTACATTTAGGCCATGTGCTATGTGTGAACAAACAAATTCATAGAAGCATTATTTGTAAGAGCAAAAATTCTATACAACCCAAATTCCATCATTTGGTAAAACAAACAGTAGAATACAGCAATGAAGATAAGCAAATGACTGCAAAGCACAACATGAGTGACTTTCTCAAAAGTAATATTGATTGAAAAAGCCAGTCACAAAATATTATACACTGTATATTTCAGATTATAGAGGTGTCAAAAGCAGACAAACTTCTACTATGATACTTTGGATGTGTGTTTAGAAGGAAAAATGGGTCCCAGTTACCTTTGTTTTGGGGAAGGAATAGATATGCTTTTGAAGCTTACAACATTTTGATTATTGACTTGGATGATGCTGTAATGAGTGTTAACTTTATGATAATTCATTAAGAAATATCTATGTTTTATACACTTTGCTGTTTTAAAATGTTTTAAAGGGGATATTATGTACTCTTAAAGACAATGATATATTAAAATGTCACGATGATAATGATCATATATGTCATTGATGACACAGCCCCCGAATACACAAAGCATCAACTGACAGAAATAAATCAATAGTTGTAATTAGAGATTGAGACATTTCTCTTAGAAATTAATATCAACTGGACAGAAAGTAAGCAGTTAGGAAATATTTAAATAACATTAACAATATGTTAAAAGTAGGTACTTCACCTTCCACTCTGAATATTCACGTTTTTTTAAGCTTAAGTGAAACTTTCTCAAAAATTGGGTAGACACTCAACAACAAAGGAAATTTTTTTTAAATTACATGACTCAACCACATACAGACTACATTCTCTGAAAATAAACAGCACATAATTATAAATCATTAACAAATATTTTTAAATATATCTCTGCGAATATACATGTATACACATACATCAAGTTGCTAAAAAGTCCTCAATTAAAGAGAACAACATAAGAAATACTGTGGAATCCTTAGAACTAAATGCCAGCAAAAGCACTGCATGTCAAATTTCGTGGACTACTGCTAAAGCAGTATTTAAAGGGAAATGTATAGCTTTGAACATATTCATTTAAAAAGTGGAAATTGAATAGAAATTATCAAAGCAATTGTGATATATTGAATTATTGTTTCCATTTACTTACTTTTCTGTATATCTGCCATGTAAATGTGCAGTTCATCACACAAAACTGCTTTGGACTTGGCTACGCAACTGACTTTGGCCAATGGCAGGTAGATAGGAGACAAGCAATGGGCTTGAAATGTAGAGCCACTCAGTCGAGCCCTGTCTAGCCATAACAACCACCTCGAAGAAATAAGTGCTTATTTTATAACTCATTGAGATTTTGTGGTTGTTACACAGCGAAAACTGACTGATAGAAAAATCAGAAGTTGAGTTGCTGCCATAACATAAAATTAAAATATCTGGAAGTAAGTTTGGGACAAAGGCAGTGGGGGACACATCTATGGAGAGTTGAAAAAGAATGTTATCCAAGGTGTGGGAGGGGTGGGGAAGGCAATCTATGCTACATTCTAACAACCCATTTGTAACAGTTTTGGCTGCAGTAACTTGGAATAAAAAATGAATCTAACACATTTATGGACTTAGGAAAGATGGCGTATAGTCAAAATGATACATGCATGAGTTGATTGCTCTAACTGCCTATAATAAGATAAATGGACTTATAATAAGGAGAAAGAGATATACTTAGAAGTTAACTGGTCAGTTTGCAAGTTGAATTAGAGGGAATATAGATTATTTACTTAGAAAATCCAGGACTATAAACAAATGATTTTGAGGAAATTCAACAAAGTTTCTAAGTACAAGATCGATACACAAAATGAAATAGCATTTCTCTGTTCGAAAACAAAACAAAACAATACACTAACATAAAAAATAACTTGTAATTGGTGAAAGCTACGAATCTATGAAGTATCAAGCAATTGGTTAAAGAAAGAGTTTATGGTGATACAATTGAGATATACATTCATTGAATTTCATTCACAAAAATGTTAATTTTCTCCAAATTAATTTCTACATTAAAATTCTAACAATATTTATAGAAGGCTCAGTTTTGGAATTAAAAATAAGATTTTTGATTTCAAGTGGAAGAATAAAATTTCCTAATTAACTAGGAATTGAAACATGGGCATGGGTTCAGGATACACTCTATCAGATATTTACATGAATTATAACACTATGGTAATAAAATAATATGGTATTATGGCAGTAACATATAAATTGTCCAAAGGACAGAATGAAAAAACAACATAAAATAAACTTCTTTACCTAGGGTAGTTTTGTATGATATCAAAGTGACATCATAAATCCGTGTGGAAAAAAGAGATTGGGATATAAATAGAATCTTATATACATTAAAAACATTCAAATTAGATTAAATAAGACCTAAATGTGAAATTTTAAATTATAAAAATAATTGCAAACAAAAGAAAGAATATTTTTTAAACTCTGAAGCCATAGAATGAAATTGATGAATTTGACTTTATCGAAGTTAATAATTTCTAGTCAACAAAGGCAAAGGTCAATGTTATGAGATGCATGACAGACTAGGAGAAGACATTTGCAAAAACTGAAAGTGACAGGGATCAATATGTAGAATATACAAAGAACTCCTGCAAATGAACAACAAAATGGTAGGAAGCCCAATATAAAAAAACAAAGCTTATAAATACAAAATCCACAGAAAGGAGAGACAGAGTAGGTACAAAAAAAACAAGAAAAGAAGCTCAGAGAAATAGAAATCTAACCAAAAATACACTATTTTAAAAATAATCAGATTAGAAAAAGTTTAATAGCCAGATAAAATGTATATGCTGCTGAGGGGAAATGAAATAAATACACTGCTAGAGGGAGTTCAAACTAATCTAATTCTGTAGGATAATTTCTGTAGTGAAAAAAAGCATATAAGTGGTCAGTGACCTAGTAACCCCATGCCTGGACATATATTTCAGAAAAACAATTACATTGGTCCATAAGGAAAAGCATCCAAAGATGCTCATTGTAACATTGCATATTGTATTAAGGCTTTGAAAGCAATCTTATTGTTCATCACAAGAGGAACAGATAAAATATGATATATGCCTTCAATGGCTTACTATGTGGCAAATTTCCTCCTAAAACACAGATAAGTCTTAAAAATCTAGTGTAGAGTAAAAAATAAGAAACGGAATAAGATACTCAACACAGCATCATTTCTGTATATTAAAAGTCTTACATAAACCAACATTATATATTTTTCAAAGACTCACACAAAGACATTGCAGGAATGAAAGAGACATGAGGGAATGAGATAGTATTTCTTGATCTAAGCAACAGAATTAATTCACTCTGTGTTCCACCTATTCAAACTTTAAAAATAAAGTACTATCATTCAGTGTTCAAGAAACTGCTAAATACAGGGTCAGGGTTTTAAGATATTAGGTTCAGGAGCTAGACAAGCTGCGTTCGAATTTAGTTGATTAGTGTACTAATTATTTGGTCCTTGAGCAAGTTATTTAACTTCTCTGAGACTCCTTTTCTTCATCTATAAAATGAAGATATTAATGGCATTTCCCTCATAAAGAAATTTGAACTATTAAATGGCATAATGTATTTAAAGAACTCAGCATAGTGTCCGGCACACAGGCCCACAATTGGTTTCTGGCTGAACCTGCAATGTGCATCAGGGCAACCCTGTTTCTATACTATTTTAATACCCACTCAAGAGAAGCTCCCCAAAGCAACCTCCTATGCATCTGCATCCCAAGCACCTGCATTATTCCCCTGCCCTAAAGGCTTTTCTCCCAGTTTGAATTAGATTATCCTGGAGTATCATCTAGCCTCTCTTGGAAAAGACATAAAGAGGAAGAAAGAAATTACGTTTTCAACATATTGAACTTTTAAAATAGATACAAAGTATTTACCTAAACTATCTAAATTAATCTTAATAACAACCCCTCAATAGTGTATTTATCCCCATTTATCTAAGCAATTGAATATACTTAACTAGGAATAACATCACACAGCTAGTTAGTGGCAGAGTTGGCTTTGAACCTATACATTAAAAACTCAGTTTATGCATGTAACCAGTATGGCATACTGTTTCTCTTTATCACTTTCCCCAGTATATTTAAGCACCACCAAATCTTATTAAACCCAAACAAGTAAGTCATGTGTCATAGAATTCCTTGTGTGTAAAAACATACTCATATTAAACACCTATTTACTTAATAACCAGCCCAGAAATTACTCTGAACTGCGTACTTATTTCTGTGGAGAAAGTGGCTTTTTTTCTATATGTGCAATTAAAAAATAGGCCACAAATCTTCTTTTGATTTATAAGCATGAACAAATTTGGTACATTAGGGATGGTCAATTCATTCTGATTTCAAAAGGAAGACCCAGGCAAAATAAAAGTCCAGTGGAGATAAAAAATCTCAGAGAGATTATTACAAAAATACCTGCAAAATAGTGTTTAGTATTAATCACTAGTATTCTTCATTTGTAACGATAAAAAAAAGCCAATATTTTAAGAGAAAAAGTTAACACTTGCATGGCTATAGACTTCACTTTGGAAATTCCTCTTAAGACTTTAGCTTTCTATGCACTTTTTTAAAATAGCAGACAATTCTTCACTTCCCAGTAAAACTGTGAAATTCGACTGAGAATGGCAGATTGAATTGGAGTGTGAATAGTGTGATTTGATGTTCCCGCTAGTCTGAAATGTTTTCCTGTTAGGCCCTTTTAGCGATCCCTCCCAAAAGTTTGTTTGCATTTCCTAAAATCAGCTCTCCAAAGTTCAGCCCACTGCAAAACACACAAGCCACTATTATTTTCACAACGCCGAGCACTTTTTTTTTTTTTTTTTTTCTCACGGTAAAGTCCATTTCTCGTTTGATTGCATGTAACAAAATTTATAGTCTAAAGCTTAACTGATTCAGAATCCTTCATCAAAGTTGTGATATAGGACTTCTGGCAAAATTATCCAAATAATCCCCTATACTCCACTACATTGTTTTCAATTATTATTATTATTTATTTTTAGCTTTAGTTTTTTATGGGATGGAGTCTCAAGCTGGTCTTGAACTCCTGGGGTCAAGTAATCCTGCCACCTCTGCCTCCCAAAGCTCCAGGATTACAGGCATGGGCCACTGTGCCCAGCCTGTTTTCAGTTCTTTTAAAAAATAATACTGTTAAATACATATTATACTTAAAGAGCATTTTCATTCATGGGCTCTGCTACGTCTACTATGTTTCTTTTTTTAATATACACACATATACACTTTTGGTTCATGATCTTAAATCAAAAACACTTCTTACTTCTAGCAAAGTTTCTCATGTTTGAAATTCTGTGACATGTTATGGCAATACATGACTATATTGGTACTTTTTTAAAGATTGTACAATAGATGAAATGGTTCATTATTAATCTGGCTGGTGCCTGTAATGAAAAAGTGAGTTCTTGCTTTCAGGCTGCAGACTCAGTATGTAAATCTCTTGTGTTGCTGCAATCATAATATTCCTGCAGCTGTGGTGTCACCTATTGTAATTTTTCTGCTAATAAACAAATTTGAAGTAGCCAAGAATCCTAAATTTTGAGACTAGTTTATCTGAAATATACTCCAGAGAAATAGTAATGCAGTTCTGCTTTGAATTTAATTTAAACAGAAACAGGCAAAACAAATCTCTGTGGAGGATATTTGACAATAATAAAATATTTCTCCCAGCGGGTGAGTTGGTAGCAATTGTATTGTGCAATCCAAGCTCACGTTTCAGTAGGTCATTACCATCATAACAAGCCCTTGGACCAACTGGCATGGACATGCAACATTGAGCCCCTGATGGTCACATTATTTCAGACCTTTAACTTCATGAAGAAACAGACAAATACTCCTGGGAAAGCAGGATTATATTTTGAAATTCCTTTCTTTTCTATTTGTTTCACAATAAGATGCAGTACACAATCCATCTACTGCTACTTGTTTCATTTTGTTTTTTCCACACTACCAGGGGGCATGAGAAGCTAGATTTAGAGATTTGAAAGGCCAGATGCACTGACTTAGACACTTTCTTATCTATTGGTTTATGGTCCTCTCCATTCAGGATGTAAACCATTGTAGATGAAACAAAAGCCTTAAGCATAGCTCTCTTTTCTTTCACAAGTTAATCACAAATTACTTTTATAACAAGCAAAGTGCACCTAAAGTTTTTTGCAGAGGTTCAAGGATGAAGTATTCTATCTCATTTCTACCTCTCACCTAAATCAACAACTTGAAAAATATAGGTAAGAGAAGTCCTTCCAAGAAATCAAAATTTTCTAATTTTGTTGCTCTTTTGTTTGTCAATAGGGAAAGACAGATTTTTTGGATTCCACCTAAATTAATTCTAAAGCATATAAATGGGCCAAATGAGTAGGATTTAAAAAGTGGTGGTGGGGTGAGGGGGTTGTGAGATATTCTGCAAAGAAGTTTTTGAGTCGCCATCCATCTCCATCTTTATACGGAGATATAACAGGAAGATGTGACTTGGAAGTTATCAAATAAAATGTATTTTTCATGTGTTTTGTGGAGGTCAAAACA
The DNA here is from genome assembly GCF_008728515.1 of Papio anubis. Lineage (NCBI taxonomy): Eukaryota > Metazoa > Chordata > Mammalia > Primates > Cercopithecidae > Papio > Papio anubis. Next base: position 145,345,357 of record NC_044976.1, on the reverse strand, counting down.
ATCAAAGTGCCTTTCATTGGTTTGGTAAGGAAAAAAAGGTTAAGTATTTTTGTCTTGTTATTAAAAAGAAACCCTAACAAAAATGTAGAACCAATATTAAAAAGTTCATTATTTTTGGTTTATTTGAGAAAAGTATAAAAATTTAAAGCAAGTGTTTCTTCATCTCGTTTTCATATTGGAATCACCTGGAGATCTTTTGGAAGCATTCCAAAACCCAGGCCACATCTTGGATCAATGAAACCACAATCTCTGCAGGTGGGACATGAGGATCAGGAATTTTGACACTCCCCGGGTGATTTCAATATGCAGACAAATTTGGGGACCACTGGCTTAAAAATAAATTGCTTATAAACAACTGATGAAAATAAAACTGATCCCTTAAAACAAATATATAATGCATTTGTCAGAAGTACTTGTTGTTTATATATTGAGAAACATGTGCTGAAATGTCAAAATCCTACTTCATTTCCTTTTACACCTGAGGCATCCATGATAAATATGTCAGCACCAGAAAAGTTGTCCTGTAAGAATTCTAAATTATAAAAACAGCAGGACAGTTCTAATATGAATTCTTAAAAGTGTGTGTGTGTGTGTGTGTGTGTGTGCGCCTAACATATTTTACAATGAGGACCTCGTTGGAAGATTACAGACACAATTTTTCCTTTTAGGTTTGTATCTTGCATTGTTTCAGTCCCATCCAAGCACTTAAAAAATATCAAAAGTAAAACATGTCAGATTTTATGTTGAACTATTGCCACTCAAAGGACATTAAAATATATTTTAAAAAAGACAATACTGGGTATCTTGTTTGCTAGTGCATCTTAGTCATTTAGGTAATCCCGTGCCCCTAAAAGCAATTCAGTTTAGTGGCCTTTGTGTCATCAGCTTGCTTCTCTAGGGAACCAACCACCTCTGAAAGGTGAGAAATACGGTGGGCAAACACAATGACAAAATACCCTCAAGATGGGCAGAGAAGCCAAGAAAGCACATATTAGCACTTTGGTGATGGCTCCAGGAGGGTCCAGTGGAAGCTACAACTTGACCCTGAGCAGCAAGGCTATAACCTCTCTGAGTGGAAAAGGCAAGAGGAGGCCATTTGCTGTCAGCAGTGCTGTTTAACCCTCTCGAATTCGAAGACAGCTCCCCCTCCTAATTCACACCAATCTCTAAGCTCTGCTTGTTGACTTCCCATTCAGGAAATGTGGTCAGCAACTCCACTGCTGCTCCACACAGCCTGCAGCTTGCCGATGAGCTCGGAGCAAGCGCATGATTTAATTGTTGATAGAGGGAAATAATGGGTATCTCTAGCAGGTTTTAATATGATCTTAAAATAGGGGGAGAGTTTTCTGTTATGACATTGACATAGAGGCGATGATTTTGAGTAATGCAGGATGATGTGGAGATGCTTTAAGATTAAATAAGAGCTATATAAAGGCTTGTCAGAATGAATTCTAATGTGCCATGAGACACTTTGCATACTCTTAAATATGCAAAATGTCTCTTGGCACCCTAGAATTCATTCTGACAAGCCTTTATATAGCACTCATTTAAACTCTGACTTTATTTTTAGGGAACAGGTACTCAGAGATACTCTTTGAATGGAAGCAACAAAGGGCAGTGTTTGTCGATTTGGTTCTTCAGTGGGGAAAAAAAAGAAACACAATACAAAAGAGCAGTCAAAAGTGGAAGCTTGTTTAATATTGCTCTACCATCATCCTGAAAGGCATAATAATTTGAGTTACACATCTGAACTGATTGGAGTTACAGAATCATATCTCCTTTTTGCATTTAACAATATATACAATATAAAATAAATACATTTACACAAATGGACATTTGCTGGAGCACACAGTATGGTACACATCACAAAAATATACAATTGATTGCTTTACAGATGTGGAGCCCATCTACAGCTATAGACATGGTTTTATTATTATTATTATTATTTTTACTACTGGCTATAATGCAACTCCTGGATTATTAGAAGCAGTTTAAATTTTTTGTCCTTTTACGATCTTTGCACATAAGACTGCCATAAAATGTTTTCCTAGGCAGGTAAACAGAGACGCTTAAATAATTAAAATACAATCACCAACACCCATTTTCTCTTCTATAAGAAAAATAGCAGTTTTAAATTTTTTATATCTTTTATGTTATCATTTAAATGCAAAATAGTGGAATAAATACAACAATCTGATCTGATTGAAACACAAGTGTAACTACAAGGAGTCACACAATCATATTGCTTTAAATAAGAACGAACCTAAAAGAAGCAAAATTAAAATTAAAATCATATGGCTAAAACATACACCTTTATAACTTTCCAAAACTTCACATTAAGTAAATGGTCTTGCTTGAAACTTGAAAAGACTTCCCTCTAGTGAGGTTTAAGATGAGCAATTACCCTAAAGCCCGTGCAGTTCTTTTTAAATCTACGTTTTAGTTGTATTTCCTATTTGTGAGATACTTACTCTTTTGAAATGCTGAGAGTTACACTGAAAACTACAAAATTGTATCTCATTCTTTGAACATATCTCCATCTCAGGTTTTCAGTTGGTTGGCTCTTACTTCTGAAGCCCAAGTACTTCAATGTGATACAGTGAAAACAATGTATATATTGTATATATTTTATTTATATATAGTGTAGTTGAATAGTAGCAACTTAAACCCTGCACAAACTTTCTGGAAAATAATCTTTTTAAACACTTACATATATAAATAATCTTATAGAATCAGCACCTTTTTTCCCAGGAGTTGTATTTTCTGTTGTTATTTTTAAAGGGATGTGCCAATTTCTGAACTCCTATCACAGCTATAAATTTCAAGTTATTGACCATCTGAATGAATTGCTAATGATGATTTATCTAGAATCACACTACAGTCACTTCTCTACTGAGAAACCACAATCTACAATATAGTCCCATATAGCTAATGATAGATACACAGTATTCCTAGCACTGGGTTGATGTTTCATCAACCCAAGGTATTTTGTTTAAAGCACACAAAGTAGCAATAGTTTTGGAAACGAATCTGCACCAAAAAGTTTTGCAACAACACAGAGCGAGTTAATAACAACATCTGAGAGATGATTGAGCAAAAGCCATATATACAGCATTTAAAAATTAGACTTATCTATATTCTTGAAATATTCAAAGTTTTATTTCTAAGCTATACATTGGTATTCTATAATAAACCATTAGAGAAATTATTCCTTGTTTTGAAAATATTATTATGATTTTGATGTGTATCTGTTCATAATGAATACTTGTTTGGAGTTTCAATCTCTTAATTAATTATTAGGAAGAACCTTATTACTGGTAAGGAATAGAATATACTACTGTAGTCTCCTGAGGAATTGTACATCCAATATTGTCTCTAATTCTACCCTGTGTCTAAAAGCACACACCACAAGAATCCAAACACCACAAGAACAAGACAACAGTCTTTGAATGCAACATAAAATTCAGAAAAGCACAGCAAACATGAAACATTGAAAAGCTGAACTACATTTCTTTTGTTTGTTAGGATTACAATTTTAATTACATCTGTGTACATAGAATAAGACTGTTCACATAGTACAGGGAGCAGCTACTAACACTGGTCCATTGGTATAGCATTTGATGGAGGTTACTGTTTATTGGTTATTCAGCGACTGTAGATTTTGGGGCATCTAATTGATTTCTTCATTAGATTACACCTCTTAACAGTCTGGAACCTGACTGACTTTCATGCTGTGACAATACTGGTTGAAAAGCACATATATTGGCTTAGCTCTTGGTAAAAACTGCAGATTAATTTAAACGAACATTCCTAAATGAATAAACTTATATGGATTAGGTTTTAGAATTTGGTCAGGCGTTTTCTGTCTTTGATGATTTTTTTTTTTTTTTTTAATTCTGGCATTTGCCTTATTGCCTCTTAAATGAATACTGGCTCACAGCTCCTTCTGAGACAAGGTCTGTAACTTTGCAAACAGGCAGTATCACATTCCTAACCACCGTGGCAGCTAGAAATCATATGGCAACTGTACCTCCCAAGTAGAGAGGTGCACTCCTGATAATTCTACGGATCTATATCTCATGTGCAGTGCTTATATGTGTGACTACTCAGAGTCACTGTAGGTGTAATCTAATCCTTTGTGTCAGTGAACATTTAGGTAAACTGGAGCTCATGTTAAGAAACTGATGTTTGGGACCAGACTGGCACACAACATAAATTGCATCCGTGATAATATGCACCTTCCCTTCAACTATTGCTTGAGTAAGTTAAATTCCCATATTAATAAATGGCTGAAAAGTGGTAAAGCTGGTACAAAAAAATCTCCATTTGTAAGAAGAAACAAAACATTTTTAAAAATCTTCCTTCAGGATTCATTTGTCCTTCATTATTGTTCATAATTGTTCAAAGCCAGCACAAAATTGCAGTATTCTTATTTCTCTTTAGTATTGCATGAATGAATAAAGCTTAAACTATTCCCTGAAAAAGTTACATAGTAGCTAAACTAACAAATACCTGGAAGACTTGAAAAAACAATTAAGGAATCAAATGGCTGTAACTGATCTAGATGGAAAAGCAATGATAAGAAGCAGCCGATGCAACGTTGCTTAAGTTGTCTAATTAGAGGCTGCTCCCATGAAATCTAATACTGCACTCAGTCAATTCGTATATGTTGCACTGTACTTTTAGGTACGTTGGTTCTCTCTCTTTGATTCCTTAGTCACTGGGGACGGTATGGTTCACAATAAGTTCACTGGCATCCATATTATGGATCTCCATCCTTTGGCAGGGCTGGCTTCCATCTCTTTTCAGTTAGAGACCTCTTTTAAAAGTTCAGCAGCAGAAGGAAGAAAAAGAAAGATGGAAAGAAGATCAGAAGGAAAGGAAAGGGGAAAGGGGAAAGGGGAAAGGGAAAAAGGAAAAAAGGGAAGAAAGAAAAAGGAAAGGGGGACGGAAGGATTTTTTTTTTTTTTTTTTTACAACTAAAGCTATTTAAAATTTAGAAAACAGGAGGAAGACGAGTAAAGAGAGGAACGAGAGTAGCAAAGAAAAGAAAGAAGGCAG